>NC_042619.1:351890259-352122759 GCF_901001135.1 Rhinatrema bivittatum
TGGGACCCAGTGAAAAGAAAAAAAAACAAACTCTCATTCCTTTGCTCAGCTTTAGGTACAAGTGATCTGCGTGTCTGCAGCACCACTGCTTCAAAAGGGTGCCACACAGCGTTCAGCAACTCCCATTCCCACCCCCAGCCCTGTGGGTGCTGCAAGTGGTCCTGCTCAGCCCCAGCACCCATTCCTCTCTCAACCCCTTTTCCCAGCCCCCACAGGTCAATCTCCCTGCCACACAAAGCTCGCTCTCCTCTCCTCTCAATCCCCAGTGCTCACTCTCCCACCGTTCCAGTAACTCTGATGCTACTGCCCACTCCTGGCTGTCTCCACGCAGCTCTCGGTCACTTTGAGCCCTGCTGGGCTGGCAACACTCCTGCACCTTTTTTTTTTTTTTTTTGTTGGAAATCACAACAAAATCAGCAGTACTACTTCCCAAGAGCCTGGCAGAACGATCTTGACAATCCTCCCCTTCCTGAAGCAGCCGGCGGGCTAGGACGGTCACCCGGTCATTAGCGTGCAGTAACTCAGTACTGGGTCATGACCCTCAAAAATCTGAAAAAAACACTGTTCCATCTCTATTCACAGATCTCTTAAGTCTCTCGGAAGTCCATATTCAGAAACATTTAGAAGCTATCCAGCTAAATTAATATTTGGGCACACAGCCAACTACATTTTAGCTGGCAAGAATTTGGCCAGTTAAGAGATATTATGGGTCAGTCCGGCTATGTCTGGTCAGGCCAAAGAGCTGTCTTCAAATTAGCCAGCTCCCTTTTAAGATAGGCAGCTATATTCAATAGTGCAACATCATTTCTCTGCAACTCTATTCAATAGTGCAGCAGCCACTACTGAATATACCTCCAAAGTTAGCCAGATAAATTTAGCATTCAGAGTTTAGCAATGCTTATATGTAATAAAATATAGGAAGGGTATGCCTAGGTTTGGTTTTTTTTTTTTTTTTTTTTTTAAATTAGTTTCTTGGGGGAGGGGGGTCTTGTGGTACAAAAGTACAGAGCGAATGCTGTCAGACTAAACACAATTAGATTATCTTCCAGCAGGTGGATTTTAAATCTGCGGTAGGATTAATTCTCTCTTTAAATACAGGACACAAGTGACAGAAACAGGGGCTGGGCCAATGGCTCAGTGGCACCGAAAGAACACAAGGCACTATTTGTCCCATCTAAGCCTGGCCAATTTCATTCCTGATGCAATGCCACAGACCCCAGCTGATTTCGGTCTTCATTTCTCTGCAACTAGGGATCATCTGTGCTTAAACCTCGCTTTCCAGAATTCTCTCACTGTATCTGCCTCCACCAACCAGGCCATTCCGTGCATTTATCACCCTTTCCATGAAGAAATGTTTTCTGATTCTGCTCCTGAGCATATCCCCCCTTCTAGGCCACAGGTAGCAAACTCCAGTTCTCGAGGGCCACAAACAGGCCAGGTTTCCAGGATATCCGCAATGAATATGTATGAGAGAGATCCGCATACAACTGAGGCGCTGTGCAGGCAAATCTATGCAAACGCTTCATGACAAGCTGACCAGTCAAGGACCAGAACTGCCCACCCTGATCCAGATGCCTTAAAAGCAACAGATGGAAACTGCCAGACCAGAAATATAAGAAAAAGGAATACAGAATAAATAACAGCTTGCCAAAGGTTTCCATTTTTTTTAAAAAATGTATTTCATCATTAGGAACACATACATCAACTTTCCAAAAAGCAAATGGAGCACAAGAAAAGCACAGTTTTCTTTCACTTTATGTTTCCCTGGAATATGCTTGTTCACTTTTATTGCAGCTTTTTTTGTTTTGGAAGTGTCACACTGAGGACTTGGTGCATTAAAGAGTTTTTACTATTTTGTGTCTGTGAGGAAAATGTTTACTACATACTGGATCAGGCTCAAAGTCCTCTGTTCACCCTGGAGGTGAATAATTGAGGGAGGAAATCGCCAACACCATCCGTCCCTCCCCCAAGATATGCAGAGACAGTGGATGGATCTAACCCTCGCTACAAAGAAATTTCAGAACAAGTCTTGTCCAAACAGCAGCAACTGCTGTGAAAATAGTCTGCAACTTCCTACTAGACCTTGCTTTCGGTATCTCACCCTACATCTTAGATTTCTGAAATTCAGAATCGGGAAAGTGTTCAGATAAAGACTTCCTTGATAACAATAATGTATTGGTAAAATACCGTTAAAAAAACACAAAACAAAACAGTCTTCCACCTAAACGTGTTTCTTGAAAATCTTCAAAGCTTAGTTAATGGCCAAATATTTCACAAGTCCAGCATGACATACTAATTAATACAATATAGCCAAATTATTTCACTTAAAATCCGTATCACGGCACAGACTGTTCCTCAGCGTGTTTCTGGAGGTCTAAAAGCTTTTTACTTGCTTCTTCATTGTGACGGTTTAGGCAGTGGGTCTGATGTTTCTTAAAACCTCGGGGATGATTTGTCTGAAAACTACAACGAGTACATTTGAATAGGCCTTTACTGTGAGCAGCAAGGTGGAGTTTAAGGATGTTTTCCAGAACAAAATTCTTCCCACACTCTTTACACTCATACGGGCTGGGGATATTATGTTTGCTAACTAAATGATGCATAACAGCACCTTTCTTCATAGGACGTATGTCGCACATTTTGCAATAAAACTTTCCTTTTCCACGCCGCAAGTACTTCAGCAGCTCTTCTTCCTTGCTTAAAGTTTCTTTATCTTCTGAACTCTCAGGTACATCTTTTGACTGACCAGGAGTTGAATTATCTTCTGAAGCTTCCACTGATTCTTTCACTTGAGCATCAGCTTCATCTTCTAAAAATTCTAGAGCATCCTTTGACCTTGTAGGTGTAGCTTCATCTTCTGAAAACCCTAGAAAATCCTTTGATGTTGCAGTAGTTTCATCTTCTGAAAACTCTAGAATATCCTTTGGACTAGCAGGTGTTATACCATCATTTGATAGCTCCAACATGCTTTTGGAAGGTGGAGTCACAATATCCTCTGAGAGTTGTAGCTTGCCCTTTAATGGAGTAGGATTTGTATCATCTGAAAAATCTGGTATCTCTTTTGACTGAGCAGAAATATCTTCAGTATCAGAAAACTCCATAATATCTTTTGACAGAGCAGGAATTTCATCATCTTCTGAAAAATCCATCGCGTATTTTGACTGAGCGGGAGTCTCTTCATCTTCTGAAAACTCCATGACATCTTTTGATCGAACAGGAGTTTCTTTGTATTCTGAAAATTCCATGACATCTTTTGAAGGTGCATGACTCTCCTCATCTTCTGATGATTCCATGATGTCTTTTGAAGGAGCTCGACTCTCCTCATCTTCTGATGATTCCATGATGTCTTTTGAAGGGGCATGACTCTCCTCATCTTCGGACGATTCCATGCCTTTTGAAGGCTCACGACTTTCCTCATCTTCTGAAGATTCAAGGATGTCTTTTGAAGGAGCATGACTCTCCTCATCTTCTGATGATTCCATGATTTCTTTTGAAGGAGCATGACTCTCATCTTCTGAAGATTCCATGACATCTTTTGAAGGCGCCTGACTCTCCTCATCTTCTGTTGATTCCATGATGTCTTTTGAAGGAGCACGACTCTCTTCATCTTCTGACGATTCCATGTTATCTTTTGAAGGAGCATGACTCTCCTCATCTTCTGACGATTCCATGTTATCTTTTGATTGAACAGGGGTCTCCTTGTATTCTGAAAGTTCCATGACATCTTTAGAAGGAGCAAGATTCTCCTCATCTTCTGAAAACTCCATGTTGTCTTTTGACTGAACAGGATTATTTTCATCTTCTGAAAACTCCATGTTGTCTTTTGATTGAACAGAAGTCTCTTCATCTTCTGAAAATTCCGGCACGTCTTTTGACACAGTAGAAGTTTTTCCAGCATCTGAAAACTCTGGCACATCTTTTGAGACAGAAGGAGTTTCCTCATCTGAATACTCTGGAACATCTTTTGAGACAGCAGGGGTTTCTTCATCTGAAATGTCTGACAAATCTTTTGACACAACAGGAGTTTCTTCCTCATCTGAAAATTCTGGCACATCTTTTGACAGTGCAACTGTTTCATCATCTGAGAATTCTGGTATATCTTTCGAAAGAACTGGAGTGGCTTCATCCGATGGTTCTGGTACATTTTTTGGCTCTAATGTGTGTGCCTTTTCTTCTGAAATCTCTGGTGTATTGTTTAACTGAGCAGAAGGAACATCTTGTGAAAAAACTATGTTTTTTGATTGAGACGTACTGTCATTTTCTTTACCATCTGAATGATAGCTGCCATTGCTAGATTCAAATTCCAGCTGTTCTTGATCACTTGACTCTTTGTCCTTTAACTGTTGTGAATCTCCACCATTCTTTTCGATAATACTGCTACTACCGAAAAGAACAGCAACATTCTCTTGATTTATCATTTCCTTTTTATCTTGCCAAGACTTAGATTCCTCTTCTTTATGTTTCTCAGTTATGCCTGGTTTCTCTTCATCATTTTCATCTTCGCTGCCATCATCACCTACTGATTTTTCGTCTTCGCTTGTCTCTGAAGAATGCCCTACGCCACCAGAGTTTCCGATTTCCTTGGTCAGTGAACCTGCTTCAAAATCGTTTTTCTGATCACTCTCCCATTTGTCTGGTAATGCATGATGGGCTAGAATATGGTAATAGACATTGCAAAACATCTTGCTGGTAAAAAAACATTTGTAACAATGAAAGAGTTTTGCACTTCTTTGATAAAAGATAAGATTCCCTAGGCCAGCCATGTCCATGTCATCACAGTATTCTGGGTGAATGGTGCCCATGTGTATCTGAACATTTTCATAATCACTACCTCTAAAACTACAATGAGCACACTCTAATGGCTTTGATGTTCCATGTAACTTTTGGATAACTTCCATGTTTGCCTAGTCGGGTAAAATGTCAACGGCAGCACTTGAGTCTCTCTCCTAAACTGTAAAGTTCAGAATTCCTGCAACACATAAAAACAAGGGTAAATTAATAAACTAATCTCATAGGACTATTGGAACAGTTTTTATTTTACTTCTTCACAATATAAATGTGATCATTCAGTTCCCTTGGGGGCCAGATCGAGCCTGCCCTGGTTTTACTTCCTCTGCAGTCAGGGATTTGTTATCTCCAGTTTCTTAAGAGGCTGCAGCTTAAGAAACAAGAACTACCAAGTTCACCGATATGATGAAGAAAAAGCCAGGACTAGCTCAGTTTGACCATTTGAAATGGAGCTACAGGGTCACCTTATGTGTACCTCAATTGGAGTTAAATCAAATAGCTCACTAAGATACTGAATTCTATCAACCTTAATCTGGTGACATAAACATCTGAAGTACAACAGTATGACTGAGCAGCTATGAAACATGGCAGTGTGATAAAAATTATAATCAACAGACGCACAGAATCTAACACTGCCCAAAGGCATCTGAGAATGCAGGAAATGATTTAAGGGGAGACCAGAAGTGTCACTAAAGCAACAAAGTAAATATAGTATTAATATGTGAGCACATTTTTGTGCACAAACTACTTCCTCCTGCTGCAAATCCCATCTATATCGAGCTATTAGCCAAGATTTATTCATGTTTTCAACATTCAAAATTTAACTCCTGGTCAGAAGCGGAGTAAAGTTTCCAGGGATAATGTTAGTCTATAAGGAGTTTCCAGTACAGGGGTCCTATACTCAGGATTTGTGCCCACAAATTGTGTTTTCTGAATATAAACATGATTTACGCACACAAAATATATTTTCTGTGCAGAAAGCACCTTTTATGTGCATAAATCATATTATATGCATGCTAAGCACATCTATGCACGGAGGACATCCCAGACAGCAAGACTGATTAATGCTGATCTACGGGAAAACAAACAGACTCATCTCTCTAAGACAGAAGAGCTTTGAACTCTGAGCATGGGTGAGATTTCCCACGTGGGCACTGCCTCATGAGCCTCCTCAGTCAGTACCAGAGCTAAATCCAGCTATGTGGTTGACTTTCCAGGGAGGAGAGCGGATATTCCATAGCTAATTAATCCTACTATCTAAGGAAAATACTGTTTACGGTAAGCAAACTTGCTTTTTCCTTTGATAAGCAGGCTAAATTATCCATGATATGAGGGGAATCCCAAGCTAAGGGTTGCAGCAGAGTATTTAGTAAGCAACCCGGTCCACGCCATGGAGATTAGACTACAATGAAAGGCTATTCAGACACTAGTAGGCTGTAAAGATATGAACTGAAGACCAAGTCACGGCTTTGCAGATATCCTCAATGGGCATTTCATAAAAGGTGAGCAATAGAAGAGGCCATCACGCGTACTTGATAAGCTTTAACTGAGTCTGAAAGATGTAGTTCTGCTATGTGATAGCACTACTCAATGCATACAGCCAACCAATCAGATAGTCTGCTTGGCGACTGCAGATCCCAGATTGTTTGGGTCATAGAAGACAATTGGTTTGACAATGTGGCGGAGTCCTTTTTTAGAATGCTAATGCCTGTTTGCAATCCAAAGTATGAAGGGCCTTTTCGCCATCATGAGCGTGCGGGCCTTGCGAAGAACATGGGCGGAAGAATGAATAGATTGATGTAGAAGGCGGAGACTACCTTCTGAAGAAAGTCGGGGTAAGTTCGTAGAACTACCCTGTTGTGAAAAAACCGCAGACGTGGAGGATTCTGGACAAGGGCTTGGAGTTCACTGACTATTGTTGTGGAAGTGATGGCAACTAGAAAAAGCACTTTTAAAAGTCGAACATTTTAGTGAAGCAGATTCCAGAGGCTCAGATGGGGGTTTCATTAACTGGGAAAGAACCACATTGAGATCCCATGGTATAGGAAGTTTTTGAACTGGGGTTTGACAGGTTACAGTCCTTTCATGAATCTAGAGATTAATGGATGTGCGGATATAAGTTTACTGTCCACTGTATTATAGTCGGCTGCAATGGCACTGAGGTGTACTCGCATCAAAGACGTGACAAGACCTGAGTTTGAAAGATAAAGAAGATATTGCAGTAGATGCCGAGGATGACACAAGAAAGGATGAAATGTGCTTTGCATACACCACTTAGAATATCTATTCCACTTGAAAGCATAGTTTCGCCTAGTTTATAATTTTCAGAAGACAACCTCTACAAGTAGGTCAAGATCCGCAATCACTAAGCATTCAAATTCCAGGCTGTTAGGCTGAGGGTCATGAGGCTGGGATGATAAAGAATTCCACCCTCTTGAATTAACAGTGTCTGATCTTTTCCTTGCAGAACAAGAGGACTGCTGGAAAATTGTACGAGATATGCATTCCATGCTTTTCTAGACCATACTGGAGCTATGCGGATGTCGAGCTTGATTCTGAAGAACTTTCTGCATTGTGCTGGCTATGAGTGGAATCGATGGAAAAGTGTACATGAGATTTGTTCCCCTATTGACGAGGAAACTTCCTGAACTCTAGGGCAGGCTGTTTGAAAGAATTGAATAGAATTGAATTACCTTGCTGAGGTACACAGGTCTACTACTGGTTGACCCCATAACCTGAATATTTTGTCTGCTAGAGATGGCTGCAGAGACCATTCATGTGGATGAAAGATTTTCCTAATCTGATCTGCAAAAGTGTTGGAGATCCCTGGAAGATAGGAGGCCTACAGTAGCGCCTGATTCTTGTCAGCATAAGTCTAGATCTTGAGTGCTTCTTGGCAGAGGGGCCGTGATCCTGTTACCTCTTGCTTGTTCATATAAAACATGGCCATCTGGTTGTCCATCTGCATGAGCATGCTCTTGCCCAAAGGTGGTGGTGTGATACCCTGGGTGAATGTCGATATATAAAAACAAATAAATAAATAAAATAAAATAAATAAATAGGGTCTGGAGTCTCCAGATGGTATCTGTTTGCCAACAGTCAAAGTGGAGAAAGTGCTCTGGTGATTGGAGGAGGCAGGTGTAATCTTACATCCACCCCTGCAAGTCTAGGATATGCAGTCTATAACCATGTCGGTAAAGCAACTGCTATAACTGGCAACATGGACTGCATCGAGGAATCTGAGGTAATGTGTCAATGCTACATCGATGGAAGTGCCAACTGTATCATCACTGCACCCGAATGCATTGATACAGGAGCTTCGAGTAACTGAAAAGTCGAGGCTTCACAATGCATCAAGGTAGTCTGGTGCTTCATTTTGGATGTGTCATACATTGAACGCGCTCAACCAGAATGCATCAGTGATGTCTCCATCAAGCAGACAGTCGGCATCAAATACCTTGATGCTTCATGCTCTGTGCTCTATGATACACTATGTATCGAATGCATCAATGCATTGTGCATTGGATCTGTTGGCGACTTGTGCATCGAGTGAAGTAGGCCTCGACTACTTCAAACGGTTCCTGTGTCGAGTGTGTTGATGGATTGTGCATCGCAAGCTTTGATGTAGATTGCATTGTAAATTTCGATGCAGTTCTCCAATACAGGCAGTATCGATGGCACCAACGCGTTACGCTACAAATGCTTGTGCTTCTTTGATGTGGGCTCTACTGGCTCCAGTGAGCGGTAGCACTTTTTCTTCAATCCAGGATAACTGCCAGAACTTGACCCCACGGCTTCAGCCTGCACCTATGAGGGAGACTTAGAACAGTGGCAGTTATCTGGGGAGGCAGAGACGAAGCTGCACTGCGGGAAGAGGTTCTGCCATGACTCCTTAAGAGATTTACGCAGCTCCTCGATATGGTGCACCTTGTTGCATTCAGAGCGCAGGGATATCTATCCAGAGGGATAACAATTCTGCTGGTCGTGCGCGAGGCCTAGATAGATGTAGCAAAGCTCGTGGCCATCGGTAATGAACATCGCCTTACCAAAATGCACCATCTGAATCTGCTGACGTCGGCTCGGCTCTTTCTTCTGCTACATCTCAAGCAAGCAAAGCCTCTTGGAAGAGAGGGGAATTAACATGGAAGATAATTTTTCTATTTCTCTCTTTTTTTTCTTTTGGTTAGCACTGTAAAGAGCTTTTGTGGGCTGCTGAGGCACAGTGAGGCAACAAATAATGAAGAAAGCTCAGAGAGAGAAAATGAAGAAGTTGAGAATTTAGAGAAGAAATATAAGGAAAGACAGAGTACACATCTATGCTTTAGCAAGAAAAAAAAATTGACCGAGGAGGCTCATGAGGCCATTCCTGCACATGCTCAGCAGAGCTCAAAGCTCTATCATCTTGGCCAGACGAGCCCATTCAGTGCCAATGGATGATATTACCCACATGTAATGGCTAATTCATCCTGCTTATCGACAGAAAAAAACGTATTTCATAATTCAGGAGATAAAATGACTAAACAATGGAAAAATCTGAAACCTGCATAAACTGTCACGTTTAAAAACGTATTTCCACTGGTTAGGAGAAGCAGAGGATAAAGAAACTGGCTAACATTCAGGAGAACAAAATCATTACGTACCTCATTCAAATCTGAGAAATACTTAAGCAGCTACGTGGCACTGCTGCTCTACTCTCCCGGTGGAGTCAAAAAAGATAGCTGAATTTAAGAAATAATGGGATAAATATAGCTAAATTAATTGGTTGGATGGGCAGACTAGTTAGGCCATATGGTCTTTTTCTGTCATGTTTGATCAGCTCGCACAAGGGCCAAGGTAATAAAAAGGGAGTAAAAAAAAAAAAGTGAGCTAAATTTTAGCACCTTTTCCTTACTCATGCACTAAAAAAATGAACAAACCCCGAATGCCTGGGGGATGAGAGAGAGCATATGTAAGGGTGCCAAAGAGAGGGAGTCTATGTGAGGAGATTGTGAAAGAGTGTGTATATCTGAGAGAGACTGGGAGCTGGTGGGTGTGAAAAAGGGATTGTGTATATGTGAGGATGCTTGCTGTGAGAGAGGAAGCCTGTGTGAGGGTGTGTGTATGTGTCAGAAAGTGAGCCCTTGTGTGAAGGGATGTGTGGGTGTGAGAGAGAGAGAGGGAGCCTATATGTAGGGGGGGAGGTGAGCGGGAGAGGGCGCCAGCGTGTAGCAGTATGTGAGAGAAAGACATAGGTAGTCTGTGTGAGGGTGTATGCATGAGAGACAAAGGGAGCCTGTATGAGGGAGTGTGTGTGTCTGTGTGTGTACGAAAGAGAGGAAGCCTGTATGAGGGGGTGTGTATGGGCACTAGAGAGAGGGAGCCTGTGTGTGTGGGAGAGGGACAGAGGGAGTCTGTGTGAGGGGAAGTACTGAGAGAGGGGTCAAACTCTGGAAGTGGAGAGAGTGGAAAGGGTAGAGCCTAGAGGGGGAGGAAAGAGTGGCAGGTGGAGGAGTTGAGGCCTGAAAGGGCAAGAGTGAAAGGAGACTGGTTGGGGGAGTAGGGAGAGAAGGTGGAAGGGACACTCTTACAGCGAACTTCTAGGGAAATTCTGCTCAAAATATTTACAACTCTGCATCTTTAAGTAATAACTTTTTTCTATATTACATTTTAAATTAATTAAAGACTGTGATGTAGATTGTGCTATTTTGACCAATATAAAGTATGCAGAATTTTAAGTTTTTGTGCGCAGAATTTAAAAATTTTTTTTGTGCTGAATTTCCCCAGAAGTAACGGTTGTACATATAACAATTCTGCCGCAAAAAAAAAAAAAAAAAAAAAAAGCCTTCTGCAAAGGACTTATGCTAATAGTTGCCCATAAAATAATTCTGCTTCTCTGACTCGGGATTCCTGGGGTCGAGTCCCCCTGGCTCAGGAGATCTGAGACAGACTATCTTAGCTTGGAGTCCTGGACTTGGGCACCCTTTTTTTTTGGTTTGTTTTCAAATTTAACTCCTGGGTCAGAAGAGGAGTAAAGTTAACTCACATTTCTGGGGCCAGTGTTACGCCTATGGTGCTGTGCCAGTGTGGGGGGGGTTCCCAGGTACAGCGATTCCATGACCACCCTGGAACTCCAGATCTGGGCCCACACTGGCACAGCATCACAAACTAACATTAGCCCCAGAAATGTGAGTTAACTTTACCCCCATTTCTAACCCAGGAGTTACATTTTCAGCATTAAAAAAAAATATACGAGTTAAGTCTTTAGAGTTTTAACACACCTCTCTGTTCTGGGTAGTAATAGCGAAAGCCTTCATTAAAATGGGATGTACATGGAGAAGCCCTAATTCGCGTGCACATTTTTTACTCCCATTTGTGCATGCATTTTTCGTGCACTGAAATACTATATTAAATCATACGTTTTGCACAGAAAAATGTGTGCACAACCAGAAGGAAGCATGCATTCAGCCTGGCGCACGCACCTTATTACGCTGACCTCACTTATTGCATTTTTTGATCTACGTTAGCTATGATGGTAGAAAATATCATACATTACATGAACTAAGGAGATCCCATTCTCTGGGAAGAAGTCTGTGATACTTTTCTATGCATAGTCCTTTCCAATGATTCAAAAGAATTACAAGGGATCAATTAAAAAAAAACCATAAATGTTACTATTTGTCATGTATCTTAGGCTTAGCCACCTTAACTGTGTACACTAAGTAGAAGCAGCCCTCTACCACTTATGTGCTTTTCCACTATCAGGCCGATACAGTAAAAATCGCGTGTGATTCAGTAAATAAAATTATTCAAATTAGGGCCCACGGTAAAAAGAGGCGCTAGGGACACTAGCGCGTCCCTAGCGCCTCTCTTTGGACAGGAGCGGCGGCTGAGAGCGGGTTTGACAGCCGACGCTCAATTTTGCCGGCCTCGGTTCTCAAACCCGCCGACAGCCACAGGCTCGGATACCGGACGCCGTCAAAACTGAGCATCCAGTTTTCAACCCGCAAGCTGCAGGCCGATTTTAATTTTTTTTTTTTTACTTATTTTTAACTTTTGGGACCTCCGACTTAAATATCGCCATGATATTAAGTCGGAGGGTGCACAGAAATTAGCGCCTTTGGGTAGGCGCTAATTTCCGAAAGTAAAACGTGCGGCTTGGCTGCACATTTTACTTAGTGAATCGCGCGGGAATAACTAATAGCGCCCGCAACATTTGCATGCTGCGGGCGCTATTAGTTTCGGGGGGGCGTTGGACGCGCGCTTACCCCTTACTGAATAAGGGGTAAAGCTAGCGCATTGAAAACACGCGTCCAAACATACTGTATGGGCCTGTACATTAGCCCTGTACCCTCCCATATGCCTCTTTATCACATGCACTCTGCTTTAACGCCGCCCCCGCACGGTACTCTCGGCTCCCACCCTCTCTGTCGGTAAGGCCCGTGCACGCACCTCCTCCGAGGGGGGTCCGTCGCGCGCGCTAATTCCTTTCTCCCGGGCCTCTAGTCCCTCTCCTCGGCGGGGCTCCTTCAGTGCCTCACAGGCTCCGGGCCGAAAAGTGGCGGCACGCACGAGCCAACAGGTTCCCTAGTTCCCCCCCGGGCTGCATTCCGAACGCACAAAGCTCACATGTGGCCGGGTAATCTGCTGGGGGCTCCCGAGAGAGGCGGCTGCAGGGTCCAGGGGGGGGGGGCTCGCGCATGCGCGAGCTCAGCTCGCGGCATCCTCAGACCTGAAGACAAAGGAGCCTTCTGGTGCCCTCTTTCGGTTGGGAGGACCGTAGCAAGCAATTTATTTCTTTTTTTTTCTTTTTTTTTTTTTGGTCTGGGGGAATTCTGTGCAAAAAACACATTGAAAAAAAAAAATGGCACATCCCATTTTAGACTTCTGCAAAATTCTGCGCCCTGGATATTTGGCAGATCAACACACCATAAATCCCTGTTATTCAGTTATTAAAATGCAATACAAACAGTACAAAGTTATCGCTCAAAGCTGCAGAATTGTTTTCTATGCAGAATTCCCCTAGAAGGACTCTAAAAGGTAAATTTTAAGACCCACTCACGCGGGTGTCCAAGGGCATGCGCACATGGACGTACCGATTTTATAACATGCCGCGCGTCGATGCACGCATATAAAATCAGCTACCCGCGCACACATGCGCACAATAAAGGAGCGGACTGGGAGGGAGCTTCCTAAACCCCCTAACCATCCTCCTTTTCCCCTACAAACCCTGACCCCTAAAACCCCGCTAACTACCCTACAATTTTTTGTTTTAAAACTTACCTGCTCTCCGGAGCAGCAGCAGGTTGCATGTGCCGGTCGGATCCTGGCGAGCTGTGCCCCTGGTCCTCCCCCGGCCTGCCCCCTTTTGGCTAACGCCCTCTAGCGTGCGTACCAGGAGATACGCGTGTGGCTGCGGGCCATTTAAAATCCGCGCCTATCTCCCGGAATCGCTGTGAGCAGGGCTTTTAAAATTAGCCCTTTTTGAGAACATCATAAAGCTGTCTCTTCCATTCTCTCTCCCCGCTCCCCTGGACAGAAAACATCCATCCACAGGCTTAACCTCGCTCAGCTCTCTCTCACCTCCCCCCCCCGTGCTTCCTCTCTCGTCCTCCTCATGTCTGAACACCCTTGGTGCTCTCACCCTTTCTCCCGACCCCCTTCCCCCTCTCCCTGCCACAGGCCCCTCTCCCCCACTCTCTTTGCCCCCTTGCAAGATCCTTCTGCTCTTTCTCTCTCTCTCTCTCCCCTCCGACCCATCTATTCTTTCTCTATCTCCCTCAACTTGTCCCCTCCACTTTTTTCCAGCTCAACCTGACTTGCCACCTTCAGCATCTGCGTCGGGCACTGCTGAGGCAGATGGCTGCCTCCACGTCCTTATGGCCCATGTGGGCCACATGCAGAAGCCACTGCCACCATCTTCCTCCACCTCCTTCCATTTCACATGAACCCGTGGAGAAGCTGCTATCACCGTCTCGCCCTCCACCTCTGCCCGGTTCGCATGGCCCAATGCAGACGCTGCTGTTAACACCTCCACCTCCTTCTGGCTCATAGAAACATAGAAAGGACGGCAGAAGACGTCCAAACGGCCCATCCAGTCTGCCCAGCAAGCTTCGCACTTTTTTTTTCTCTCATACTTATCTGTTTCTCTTGGCTCTTGGTAACCTTTTGGTTCTATTTCCCTTCCACCCCCACCATTAATGTAGAGAGCAGTGTTGGAACTGCATCTAAATAAATATCTAGCTTAGTTAGGGGTAGTAACCGCCGCAATAAGCAAGCTACACCCATGCTTATTTGTTTACCCAGACTATGTGATTCAGTCCTTCTTGGTTGTTGTCTGGATATAGATCCACTTTTCTTCATTCCCCCTGCCTGCTACTACCTTCTCCATTTCCTTTTGTTTCACCCAGGTTTATACAGATGCTGCATCTTCCTCCTCCTGGCCTGCCTGCGCCGACTGATGTGGTTTTCTGGGCCTGTGCAGACCGCTGATGTGGTTATTGTTCTCCCTTTGTCACACCCTGCCATGTCAAATCCTGTGCAAGAGAGGAATTCTGCGCACAGTTTTTGTTACGTCGAATTTCCCCAGGGGTACTGCCATTTACTACTTTATCATTTACAAAATGCTATTAGACAGACGCAGTGCTGTAAGGATAAAACCCAGAGACACTATTTTCAAAAGGGGATCTGCACAAAAAAATGGCTCTGCGACATGCACGCGCCATTAGATTTTCAAAACGGGTGAGAGTGTGCAGAAACTGCCACCTTTGCTCAGAAAAATGTGTGTAGGGATCCCGTCAGCTCCCTGCTAGGATTTAGTCAGGATGCAGCATTAGTGTGGGGAGGAGACATAATAGTAATCTTGTGAGTGTGTAGCTCCATGTGTTAGCTGGGGGAGCTATACACTTTGCTATATAAGTCCTGATCCACGCCATCTTAGAGTGTGGCTCCTTCAGTTTCTATTGTCGAGGCAGCATGTTTTGGCTGCGCTCTGATTTTTTTTTTCTATTGCTTAAGATTACTGCCTCCATGGAGTTTTTTGTTTGCATGGGAGTTTCTTTCCAATCCACGTTGTATTTTAAACTTGATTTATATATGTTTGGGTACCCGTTAACTAAAGACTCAATTGAGTTAACTTTCTGCCCTTCCATCGAATGGGGAGAGGCTCCCTTCATGTAAGAGGAACCTGAGCTAATCAAGATCCAAGGAGAAGGATGACTTTCAGCCAGAGAAAAAGGGAGAAGGGTAGGAAAGGAGTTGGAATGGACCTACAGTAGGGCCAGGAGCATCTACTGGCGATTTGGAGGAGTTACAGGTATCATCCTTATTTATTTATTTGGAACTTTTATATACCGACCTTCATGTACCAAAGTGACATATCAGATATTAAGTCGGAGGTCCCAAAAGTAAAAAAATAATTAAAAATAAAAAAATTTAAAATCAGCCGGCGGCTCGTGGGTTGAAAACCGGACGCTCAATTTTGCCGGCCTCCGGTTTCCGAGCCCGTGGCTGTCAGCGGGTGCGAGAACCGACGCCGGCAAAATTGAGCATCGGCTGTCAAACCCGCTGACAGCCGCCGCTCCTGTCCAAAAAGGAGCGTCCCTAGCACCTCCTTTTACCGCGGGCCCTAATTAGCATAATTTTATTTACCGTATCGTGCGCGCGCAGGACACTGTATCGGCCTGAAAGTGTTCAAAATCCCCCCCACCTTTCCCTTTCCCTTTCCCATAATATCTCATCGAGTCATTGCAGGAGATCACGTATAACGTGACTGGGTGTCCCACCCGTCATCCGCAACATTAGAACCCATATTATTAACAGTGGGCTACTATTTTTAAGGAAAGAAAATGTCACTTATTTAACGCCTCTAGCATCTTCTTTGTCGCTTCGGGGGGAGTCATAAGTTGCCCATTTCCCATCGTGAAAGACCCTCCAGCTTAGCCGGGAATTGCAGGGTAAAGCGAAGCTGCTTGCTCATTAGTTCTGCACAGAGAGGAGAGAAGGGCCCCGTCGTAGCGCTGATACTCTCGCCGAGTAATCCGGTGCCAGCCAAGCTGGAGATCCCTGGAACGGTAAATAGGAGATTTTCCCCGCCGCTTGTAATACTTGTTGTTTGTGTACATAATTTAGTAATTTGAGAATGAGGGTTCTGGGCCGAGGGTGTAGGAGCAGCTAAGCGGTGCGCCCTTTCAATCTCCAGGGTTATCTTTCAGCCCGGGTAGGCCCCAACGCCTCTGGGATCCAATCGAGCAGAAGCCCACGCAGTTCTCCCTCTTCCACTGTCTCGGGGATTTTCCAATAAGTCGGAGGTTAGATCGATGCGACCTGGTTTTCAAGACCGTCGATCATACCTGCTCGATCTTTTAAGATTCTTCCGTCGTAGTAACCTTTTGAGTGAGAGCAAGCGCATCGGCTTCCAGGACCGAGGTTCTTCCCTCGATCGATTCGCGGGCCGAACTCAAGAGATTGATGCCTGCAGTGCTGCTATTTGCATGGAAATACCCGTAAGTTTGGTGTCCAGGGCTGCTGTGACCGCTTCTTTTTATTTCTGCGGTTGTCGGGTGCACCGAAAGTGATTTTTTTCAGCAGCGTCTCTGCGGGCCGCTCCGAGGGGCGTCGCCATCTTGCCATCTAAGCCTTGGGGGGTTTTTCTTTATCTTTTTTTTTTTTTTTACAGTTTTCGGAGGCATCGAGGATGGAGACTTCCGCATGAAAGAAGTGATCAACATATGCAGTCTTGTTGGTGATTTTCCAGGCCTCCAAAGCAGAGCCATATTGCAGATTGCTGAGGATTTAGGGATGCGGCACCCGGAGCTAGTCCAGGCACAGCCATGCTAGCTCACCACATCACGTGATCTCTCTCTCTCCTTCCATCTATTTTTATCACAAGCCTTACACATGGCTTTTGGAGTCACTCATATTTCCATGTCACTCTGTATTGTTACAATATATTGATGACCTTCTCTTGTGCCCGGTTTCACATAACAGCGTCAATTACAGACACAACCCCCAGCTCAAAGTGTCCAAGAATGAGTTACAACTTTGCGCTCCCACGGTCGTTTATCCGGTTTTTCAGCTATCACGGGGGCTCTTGTTCACCAACATCAGATTGTGTACAGGCTATAGTAAATATTCCTCGGCCTGTTACTGTTAAACGGTTGCAGTCTTTCCTAGGTTCAGTAAAATTTTGCAGACAATGGATCTTGGAGTTTGCTGCACTGACATGCCCCCACTGTATACTTGGTTTCAGAGAGCTCAGATATCTTCCTCACAGCGAATACCGTGGAATGCAGAAGCAGAAAAATCTTGTTCTATGTTACATGCATGCCTAGCATCCGCCCCGGCATCAGGCCTGCTAAGGTGTACCTCGCCTAAGGGGCGGATTGTGGGAAAATAGTGGCCCGGGGGATTTTTCTCCGTGCCAGCAGACCCTCTTCTTGTCTTTGGCCGGGAAGTTAAAAAAAAAAAGAAATCACATGATGGGAGCGACCGGCCCTGAAGTAACATGTACACGTAATATGGAAAATATATGCATACTCAGGAGATTTATAAAATAGCATCTACATATGTACATGCAACATACACGCGGATACGCTATTTTTGCACTTGGAACCCCTTTGAAAATTCACGCCTTAGGTTGGATGTTGTTTCGCAAAGGTAAGAGTTTTAAAATTGTTTGATGCTCTAGAATCAAACGTGACATCTTCCCTTAAATCCCCTTTCTCCCCCACTAATTGTACGAGGATGTGGGGGAGGTAGGATGTGCTGCCCAATTGTTTCATTTCATTTTGATTACTGCACGCTCATTTTTTTTTTTTTTAGCACGCTCTAAATTTTGTGCGCCAGCTAAAATGCTTTTGTGTGCGTTGACTTCTGTTAAACGCGCACTAATGGGTTTCAGCGCACACTAAAAAAAAAACCGAGTGCGCCTAAAACAAAATATAAAACGAAGGGAAAAAAACCAAACAAAACAAAAGAACAATTTGCAGCTGCACGCCACTAGTGGGCAGCAGGGGGTCTCTGTTAAGGGTGGCCTGGGTGCTAGCCCCCTCCAAGCTTTTCTGTTTATTCTCGAAGTTTGGGTGAATCGTCTCTCACCTGCTGCTTTTTCCACGTCCTGGGCCGAGACAGGCAGGTTTGCAAACTCTTGTCTCTGCTTTCCACGGTGGAAGTGCAATCTTCCTCCTCTTTAGCGCTCCACTTTCTCTGCGTATCTCAAGCGACATCAGGAGGCCTGGGTCCACGCAGGCTCTGGGGGTTGCTTCGGGTTCCGAGGGGAGCATTTTCTCTAATTTCTTACAGGATCGCTGAGGCAGATAACAGACCGAGTTTATGGGAAAAGCATTTCATTCCTGGGTGGAAAGGTTAGCCTCAACCTGGTATTGTTTTCTCAGTTTTTTAGGCGATATTTACTTTAAGTCCATATCAGGACAAGTTTACTGTGTGCCTTACATGTGTACATAATGTACTTAAATTCACTTTTAGTGTAGGAGCGCTTGAATGAAAACGGTAAGAATGGAAACTATTGTTTATAAAGCGCTATTCATTCATTTCTTTTCTTTTAGAGGCGTTTATCGACAGCACATTAGGAAATCTTGCCAAGTCTTTCCTCACATAGCATTTGCTTTGCTGAGAGAAGAAAAGGATTAATCCTCCCATGAGAGAGGCCGGCCCACAGACTGTTTTGTTTCACAGCCCACTCGTCCCGCCTAGTACTCAGGACCGTGCTCGGTGCAAAGGGCTGAGCTGTATCAGTTGCTGCTCGGCAAAGGTAGACTTAACCCCTGTGGTGGGCGAGGAAGCCCGTGCTCGCTTTCAGCCATGACCTCCCTCCTGCAGGACAAGCTGTACGAAGTCCAGCGCCAGGCCCCCTCTCCTAGCAAAGACCTTCACCACTTCACCATTACCAGGGGCGAGGTAAGTGCCCTCTCCCAGAACTCCCTTTGCCCTCCCATTGCAGTTTCTATTGGCGGCCGTTCCGCAGAAACTTGCACCCGCTAAGTTATTCACTTTCCAGCGGGTGGGTGGGCTGGGGTGGGTGGGTGCTGCTGTTTTGTATATTTTCTAATGGCTTGCATTTTTGTAGCTGTGGGTGCATGGGCGAGGTCATAGTCAGGGCCATTTACTGATTTCCCGGGATAGAAGGGCAGTTTGAAAATGGCTCATGCACAAGCCCACTAAAAGTATGTCTGGGGGGGTGGTCCCAGAATGCCTGTGCTTTTAGCCATATCAGGAGGTAATGTTCTCGGGGGCGTGTTTATGTCAGGGGAGGGGGAAAATAACGCACATTGAGATTGTATTTCCCAAGATACGTGCGTTGTTTTCCATTCAGATAAAAGCACGGTGCCACCGTCCATCTCCGCAGCAGTTGTGAAAGTGAATATACGCGCTCGCGTTCTCTTTGAAAACTGGCGCAGAGACCGCTGGTGAAGAGCGCTTACAAAGTCTGCGGCAATGTGGGCAAGTTTGAAAATTGCCTCAATATTGCCTAGAAGCAATATTGAGGCAATTGTATTTGCGCAAGGCCAGATTTAAGATTACGGGGCCCATAGGCAGAAGAGTGGGCGTGGTGGGTTTTTGCACTTGGGGGGAATGCTAGATTTTGTGTGCCTTCACAATTTGGCACCCTAGGCACTGTCCTATGCCTAAATCTGGCCCTGGCTTTGCCTATAGTGTATAAGCTGTCCTAGGGATCCACCGCAGAATGGGTAGATCGACATTTGTGGTTTTTCTTTGTAACTGCTACTGCTTTAGGCTTTAGGTCTGTGGCGGGAGCAGCGTCAGTCGGTCACACTAGCATTTAACAGGTTTATGGTGCACTCGGCGCTACGTACAGGTGGCAGTGGGGGAAAATGTACGGTTGGTTGCACCGAGTTATGCTCAAGCAATGGAGGAGGGACGCAGCAAAACCTCAGCGTGTTAGCCACATGAACGCTCTGGCGGTTTGGGACTGGCGCCAGCTCACCCAGCCCCAGTCATTGTAATGGCATGCACCACTGCTCCCTCCGGAAATCCCGGCCACTAAGGGTGCACACAAGGCCTCTGCAGCACTCCCAGCCTCGGCCGACCCGGGCAGCTGAACACCTGACCTGGGTATTGAACCCAAGGCCTCCGCTGCAACCCTGCCCGTGAGCCACCGGACCACAGCCAGCCTTCTGTCTTTTTTTGCCACCAGTGTTATTAATCTATTAAAGAATATAACTGGTGCGCAGCCTTGAAGAGTTTGTAGTTGGACTACACATTGAGATTGTTCGACCCACATTTGGGATTTTTTTTTTTTCATGTTTTTGTACCTGGGAATGATTTCCCTCTAGTTTTTTGTGCTTGGGATATTTTGCTATCTTTTTTGCTTGTTACATGCTGGAGCCCCATTCCAGCCAAGGAGATTCCCCGCACGGATCCTGGTGCAAGAGAGCCTAGAAGAGAAAGTAATACACACACCCTATGGACGCACCTTTCCTTATTTGCATTGCCATCATTTTCCTGACGCTGTTTCTGAGTTTTGGAATTCCGGCTCGGATCATTTTCTTCGAGTTGCGGTAAAGACTTTATTTTAAACTCCATTTTTTGGGACTCCTGTTCTGATTTTTCCTACTAATCCCAGCGCAAGAATTGAATGGATGGACACTGGTTTGAGTCTTTGTCCTTGCCCCCTTGTCTTGGTTTTGGCTTCGTTGCTCTTTTTCTGGACAATTTGGCACCTTCTGGAGATTCTCCGTCTAGAGCGTGACGCAGGGCACTGATTGCGAGTGAAAGCGCCAGGGGCCCCGAAAGACATTCTTTCTCCCCGTTCGGACTTGAACCTGACCCTGTAGCACCCCTAGTTGAGGATAAAGCACCAAAACGGGAGATGGGGCAGCACTGGTGAGAGGCCCTCAATAGGAATCTGGTAGCAGCAAGAACCCTTTGCTTAGAAATTGATAACATGTCGCTGATTTATTCACCCAATAGGCTGCACTCTGGATAAAAGGCGCCAGGTGGGTCAGCGTTGTGTGAAAAATGGATGGAATATTTCTACATATTATCAGAGATGGCTCAGTATTTAAATGTTCCAACTGGAACTAGTCCAGATGCCGTCAGACTTGGTTAAAAAAAAGTGGGCCTGCTTCCTCTTAAAAGCAAAGCTTATCTTTTAGGCCTAGTGGA
The DNA here is from genome assembly GCF_901001135.1 of Rhinatrema bivittatum. NCBI lineage: Eukaryota > Metazoa > Chordata > Amphibia > Gymnophiona > Rhinatrematidae > Rhinatrema > Rhinatrema bivittatum. Next base: position 351,911,170 of record NC_042619.1, read on the forward strand.
AGGTAACAAATCAAGCCAGCATAATGAGAAAATGTTGAATTATCTTTCTGAACAGTAAGATACAGGATTGCCTACAAACGGAAGTGTTATCTTCTGCCTCCCTTATGTAAGAGTGGAAAATAGAAATTTGATATCTAATGCTATTGGATGAATGGTCTATAACTTGAGAAGAGAAGAAAGGAAATATAAAAGCAAACATTGGTTACCCTGGTTGCAGTTAGTTCAACGGACAAACGACTCTGATGATACCTATCAGCACGCTTATTAAAAGGCTAGTCTGACAGAGAAAGGAGCAGGAAGAAAGTGCATGATAGTTTGCTGAAACTTGATCCTCTAACGCTGCAATATTTCCAGTCTATTACTTTGTAGGCGCAAACTAAAATCTTAGTAGAAAAATTAATTTAAAGAAATTGCTTGTGAATCGGTTTTAACCTGTTCTGCTAACCGCAGTGGCACTTCTTTTATTCTCCAAGAATAATCTAGGCTGGTTAAGAAAACTTTTTTTTTGTTCTGAGGTAAAACCCCCAAAATATGTTACTTACTGTAACTGGTTAGGCAGGAAAGAGTCAATGTGAAAGAGCATTCTTCTGACGGCATGAAGTCTAGCCCCATATGCTAATCTAGTACAAGGTGAATAGGGCCATTTATAGCCACAGGATATTCTGCAATACAGTGACAAAAGAAAATCCTTCTCACTTCCAAATACAACACCTGAAACCTGGCACCAGTCCCTGGATGCAAGTGATTGCATCTCTTATCTGAAATTATTCAGTATTAATATCCATGGTTACCTTTGCCAGACAGGTCCATAACTTCAGCAGCATGAGCAAAGAAGGCCTTCCCCTGACATTTCAGTCCCTCTAACTTCAGAGGATGCTCTTGTATTTTGTTCGTTATTCTGGGGATAAAAGGTCAAGATCCCTGTAGGGTTCATTGATAGACTTGTACACTATACTTGCCCCATCAATTGTCTCTTTCCTAATAAACATGCCCTTTTTGAGGATCGCTTCCTAAACATGATCCCCATGCTCCAGATACTACTGGCCAAGGACCTGATAAAGTAGGACAACATTTTTTTGCCCCTTGCTTTTCCCACCCATTGAGTGCACGCCTACATGTGCCTTTGTTTGGCTGCTACTTCTTTAGACACCCACTCCACTTTTATCTTGTTTTCCAGGTTATATGGAGATCTTGGGGTGTTTCTGTCCGGGCCGAACACAGGAGTTCTCTTCCAAGACCAAGAGAAGTGAAGAAAACTCACAGTGAATTTTTGATGGATGAACAGTTACACAGCAAGTATTGAAGTGGTGTATCACACTTAAGAGAAACATGACAGTCCACTCTAGCTAATTCTGGTTATGGTTTATATAATTTGGTTGACTTGGGTCCTAGAGCTCTGCCTTTGCAGTTCAAATCTGAACCTAATTGGTAATGGTCTTATGCCTCGGCCATCAGTGGATTGTGCAAACTGGTGAGCAGTCTGAGTCCAACCAGGCCCGGATTTAAGCATAGGCGTTCCAGATTTTGAAGGTCCCAAATACACAGGTTAAAGAGGAGTGCAGCAAATATACCAGGGAAGAGCCTGTACCCACCGTCCACTTCAAAAGCACTGCTTTGGCACCCTGGAACTCTGTGGCAGGCCTTGGGGGGGGGGGTGAAGGGACTTCCGCCATTTTGTAACTGCCGGGGTCTCCCGCTCTCCCTCCCTCTCTTCAACCCTGCCTATGGGTGCTAAAACATTAAGTCCGCCCCTAGGTCCGGCTGTTATCTGACAGGCGCTGACGTCACTGAACCCACTGTCACAGTTGTTACTAGTTGGAGCCCTAGTAGACAACGTCAACATGTAAGGCTGTGAATAGGCCCATAAACTGATCTGCTTTCTCCGTTTTAAAGCTGGCTTCTTCCAGTAATGCCTGCACAGTGCGATGAAAATTGAACTGCTGTTGCCTGTGCTGTGGTAAAAGTGAAGATTTCTTGATTCCAAAGCTGTCGGCACTTCCATTGCTTTCCTGAACACTGCATTGTCACTAAGAGGCCAAAGTATTAAGCTGCTCGCATTTCTGCAGAGTAGTTGCAATTTTGCACCTCTGATTTTGCTACTGGGACTTCTGTGCAAATGATCTTAATAGCAAAGTTATGTGCACGATTTTCTTCTGGGCGACTTTGCAATAAAGATAATGACACCTTATTCAGGTGTCCTCTTTTTTTTTTCTTTTTGTGAAAGCGCAGGCCGGTTTTCCCAGAATTCATCAGTGATGAGCTGCTTTGCATGCTTGTGCGTCGTGGCAGCTGATTAATGGTGAATTGAAATAAAGTTTCATGCATAGCAGGCTATGTACATAATGAAATTAACAAAGTCCATTTTGTGCACAGGGCCTGATTTTAAAAAGCATTTACACATATACATACACTTTACTCGTGTAAGTAGGTTTCTGAAAATTGCAACAATATATGCCATTGAATTATCCCTAGGATACTCAGATGTAAGTATACTTTACGTACATAAATGGCTTTTTAAAACTGCAGCCCTGCCAAGGGGTCTTGAGAACTGGAAAACTCGTGATTACTCCTAAACATAAAGGAGGTAACTTTCAAAAGGTTTTAACATGTGTAAAACTGGATTTTTACATATATAAATGGGCTTTTCAAAATTGTTACTTTTATGCACATAACTCCTTTGAAAATTCACTCCACAGGGCTGAATTTTCAAAAGGTTTTACGTACATAAATGAACTTTTGAAAATTGCTCTGATATATTCTACTTTTATGTGCCTAACTCCTTTGAAAATTCACTCCATTGAGTGCAAATGCATAGGGGCAGTTTCCAAAGAGCCTGCATAGTTGCAAAAAAAGCCAAGATTACTTTTATGCGGCATGTATTTGAGGGAAATTGTCAAAAAGAAATCTAAAAAAAAAAAAAAAAAGTCCAAAATAATTGCAGACGTAAAAAATTATTCTGGAACCAAAAAACGTCGCAAATAACCTCATTAATTTCACCTTGCAAATTTATCCCTTTCACGGAAAAACCTTGAAAGTTATAAAGGATGGACCATCAAAGCACCCCCACGGGTACTGAACTTATAATGCTTTTCAGTGTTTTCACCGCCGACGGGTCGTCAGTAATCATTGGTGGCAATTGTCAAAATGAAACCATCTGGGTAGGGTAGGTGATATTTGCAAATTAGCTATAGTGTCAAAAGCGTCCACGTTCTGTGCGGCTGCTCTTTGTGCGGGTAGTGAGGGAGGCGGAGGTGGAATAGCACAAGCCTGGGAAGCCAGTTAAAAGCACGTGGCGCTGTGGAAGCTCTGGGCATATTTGTAGCCTCGTAGAGGAGGACATTGTGCGACAGACCTTTTTTTTTTTTTTACCTTCCAGGAGGGCAGTTTTCTCAGCCGTTTATCAGGCTGATAGAGTAAAAATCGCGGGAGCGCGCGCACAGGCCACTCTCCTGTGTGCGCGACTCAGTATTTAAATGAGGGCCCGCGGTAAAAAGAGGCGCTAGGGACACTAGCGCGTCCCTAGCGCCTCTTTTTGGACAGAAGCGGCGGCTGTCAGCAGGTTTGACAGCCGATGCTCAATTTTGCCGGCGTCTGTTCTCAATCCCGCTGACAGCCACGGATTTGAAAACCAGAATCCGGCAAAATTGAGCGTCCGGTTTTCAACCTGTGAGCCGTTTAAAAAAATTTTTTTTAATTTTTCATTATTTTTAACTTTTGGGACCTCCGACTTAATATCGCCATGATATTAAGTCGAAGGGTGCACAGAAAAGCAGTTTTACTGCTTTTCTGTGCACTTCCCCAGTGCCGGCAGAAATTAACTTCTCCCTTTGGGTAGGCGCTAATTTCTGAAAGTAAAATGTGCGGCTTGGCTGCACATTTTACTTACTGAATCGCGCGGGAATAACCAATAGGGCCATCAACATACATTTGCATGTTGCGGGCGCTATTAGTTTTGGGGGGGTTGGACGCGCATTTTCAACGCGCTATTACCCTTTTCTGAATAAGGGATAAAGCCAGCGCGTCGAAAATGCGCATCCAAATGTGGGTTAATAGTGCGCTCCATCGGAGCGCACTGTACTGTATCAGCCTGTATGTGGGTAGATAGCGATTTACTCGCATTGGTTGGACCATCTGGAAATTGCCCTCCCTGAATGTGGCTGGACGTACGTGCGCCGTTCCTTCTTTTTAGCTGCTTTTAGAGGGGGGTGTGCCAGGGGGACTGGTTTGGTCAGGAGCGGAAAAATGATCCCTCTGCATTATCTTACAATTAAAAAAAAAAAGCCCACCAAGAAAGGAGGTGCAAATGTCGGCATGTTCGGGTTTGTTTTTTTTTCCCCCGTGGCACATTTCAAAGGAAAAAATATGTGAAAACTTGGGCAAAGCCCTACGGGTAAAAAAAATACCCATTGATTTTGTCCCAAAACACACAGAAGTGGAAAACTGCCTTCCGTATATAAACTTGCTTCTTCCAGTCCCTCTGATTGCCAGTCCTGAGGTGGACAATGTGCTGAGAACTCGCCGCTCGTTTCCTACCAGTCTGGCCCTGAGTTGCCTGCTGAGGCACTGCTAATGCAATACCCAGTGCACTGTTGCTATGGGGAGGTCCCGCTGTGTGTGTCGTCCTTTCAAGTTATTAGCTTCACGGCGACTTTTGAAAAAGCTTTGTAATGTTTGTGTGTGTGTGGTGGTGCCGCAATAGCATTTTTTTTTTTTTAAATAACCTCCTACATCTATCTGGCCTGGTGTTTGTCTAAGGAGCGGAAACCTTTTAACACAGAAGAAAGGAAAGGCCGCTGGGGATCTCGCCGGATGGCGCCATGGTGACATTTGAATAGAAAAATTACCTTTTGCTCGCTCACCGGAGCGTTTTATCAGACATGCCCGGGCACTTCCCCTCCACATTTAGAGCGGGGCCGCACAGATCCAGAGCCTTGTGTCTTTCTCAGTACCGAGTGCAGCCGGGGGGACAGGGGCTAGGCAGGGACCTGCTGTTAATACCTGGCTGTTAATTCTGGCTGCTTTTCTGGCCGTGAGAAAAGCCGCTCGGTGTGGCTTGCTGGAAACAACAGTTCATGATTCTCACTTAACCGCCGGTACCGTCCGCACCCGCTTTTGCCGGGTCACTAACGCCGTAAGCCATGCGGGGGGAAAAAAAACCCAAAAACTGTGCAACGCACGGGGCGAATGCAAATTTTTTGGGAGGGGTGGGATCGGGGAAGAGATTGGGCGGGATTTAGTTAAACGAGGGGGGGGGGCGCTATCGCAGGGTTTTAACGTCGGAAATAACTGTACCTTTTTTTTTCCCCTGGCGTTAGGCTGCGCGATGTGCCCGAAATGGCCATCAAGCTAGGGTGAGAGAACATAGTAGAAGTTTCTTCTTTTTGAGATTTTCCTCACTCTGAATGACGTCAAATCTTCACCAAGGTGTGCTGTGCTGTTTGTACGTCTTACTTTACATGCAAAACTGGCCCCTAACCCCTAACCACCACTAACACCTCACCTCGACCCATTAGGTGGCCCTCCTATAGAGATATAAGTAGATATAAGTACTTCCCTACTAGGAGAGCCTTGGATATAGTCTCTCTCTCTCTCTCAGGATGTGAAAATAGGGATTAGTGTGCTAAGTTGACCACACCATGCAGTAATACCCCTGTGCAGTTATTAAATAATAAACACCCCTTTTTGTCATCCGTGCATTAGTAACACTTTTTGGTGATTCTAGCTATTGGTTTGCAATGCGAATCCGTTATGAGCTTATGTGCATTAAACCAGGTTTTTATGCACACCCGGGATCTGGGTGCCCATTCTTTTACGTGAACCGCAGAGACGCATTCCAGGGGGGCGGGGCAGAGTTGAAACGCGCATAAAGGTGAACTTTAAAAGCCCTCTGCGTGTCGAAGCCGAGAGGTTAGTTCGTGTCTCGGGCCGCCACGCGGATTTTAAGAAGCACCCGAGTACGGGCCTATCCCCCAGCACGTGCACGAATCAAAATGTTAAACAGGGGTGGAGCACGGGCAGGGCATGGGGGTTCCCTTACCACGTAACTTTAATTCTGCAGTGGATGGCGTATCAGTTTTAAAATAAAAATAAAATAAAGGGCCAGTCAGCGGGGTTTGAAGGGTCACGGAGGAAGCGGGGGTTAGGAAGTCGGGAAACTTTACCTGGGAAAACTGGGAATGCACTGGGGAAATTGGTAATTGCGTCGGCGCACGTATCGAATAAAATCCCCCATTTACGCGGTAGAGCTGGCATTTGCGCGCACGAGCGAGCGTCCGTACAAAATTGCACGCGCACGTGTGCACGTACAGCCGGCCTTTTATACCCCGCACGCTCGCATATTCGCGCATGTGCTATGAAATGGCCACGTCCATTTGCACGAGCCGCCCTATGCGCGCACCTATACGCCCGCGTGGCTGTTTAAAAGTCGCCGTCATAATTTTTTTAATTTTAAAAACCGTGAGCTGAACTTCAAAAGGATTTGTGCGTATCGAACTGGGTTGTATCAGCATAAGTTGGCGTCTCAAAATTGCTACTTTTATGCGCGCGATCCCTTTGAAAATGTGTCCTGTACGTGCGAGATAACGCGCTTTAGTTCTACCCTTGGACGAGGAGGCGTAACTTTACACAAATTAATTCATGTGCACACTGGGTCAGTCACCTGAGAATTTTTTTCAGAGCGAACTTACATGCTTAAGCTCTGAAAATGCCGGTGTATAAGTTCCTTGCAGAGTACAGCTCTACCCGCACAGTTATAAAGTTACCCTCCTTACATTTTGGATCTTCCTCAGCCTAATACTGCTCCTCCTTTTCCTAGTTCTTAATCATTCTCCCCTTCTAGTTGGTCTCTTTCATCCCATCCTCACCATTCCTGGTTCCTTGCTTCAGGCTTCCTCCCTTATCTTGTTAATTTCTCTTTTAGTCTTCGCTCACCTGCGGCACTGGTAGAGGCTGTGCTTGCTGGGTCTGTTTTCATGAGCACGGGCAGTGGTCGGCCTCTGCTGCAGTACTGACGGAGCTGGCGGAGGTCAAGCGGCACACGCGCCTTTCTCGGGGGGCCCTGACCCCCTCTTGCTTTGCTCCTTCGGGCCAGGTCATGGCGTCAGGCCTAGGTCCGGTCTCCAGCCTAGGCAGAGGCCCCGGGTCAGGACCTGGGTTTGAGCAGAGTCCCCGGCGTTGGGATCTGGCCTCCGGGCTGGGCCGCAATGTCAGGCCTAGATCCGGGCACCGGCCTAGTCATAGGGTCTAGTGTTAGAGGTCGTAGTCTCGACCTGCACAAGCCCGAGGCTTCGGCCTAGTCCGAGACGACGGATCCCCACCGGTCCGGGTGAGTGGGGCCGAGGGGGTGATCCTGGACCCAGTGTTATTTCGGGAGGGTGAGAGGGAGGGCTCGTCTTCGCTTTTCGGCCATTTTGAGGGTTGTTTTTTTTAATTGCTTGGTTTGGTTTGTTTACATGAATGAAACGAATCAAGCAATCTACAAACTGAAATTTGTGGGGGGAAAAAAAACCTCTTGAAAATGAACCGAAAAACGAAAACACATTTTTTTTTCCCCCTGAACATCCCTATTAGTTAAGAGAAATCTTCAAGTAGTTCATGCCTCAATGAAAGGGAGCGCCCAAGAGCAACAGCCGGGCAAGTCGCTGTGCAGTTTTGATTAGGAAGGTACGACCTGAGGCCCCGTAGCCTAGACGGGCAGAAAAAGTGCCCAGCATACGAAATGTGATTACAGTAAAAAGAATGGATTGCTTCCGAAAGAATGAGATTGTGATTTTATTTTTTTTTTTTGCAACAGAAAACTGTGTCTGTGAAGTTCCAGAGTAAAGAAATAAAAAAAAAAACCACAACCAAGCCTGCAGATGTAATGTTTGGTAACCTAATAAGGAACTGCATGCGGTTTGAACTTTTGAATTCTTCTGAGTCGAGCTATTTCCCTGTTAGGAACACATCCCCCTCAAGTGTGGACTGTTTATTAGGCGGATTGCGATCCTTTTAAGGCCCCGCGGCTTTATCCTGTCCCCCTGTTTGCAGAATCTGCACCCCCCCCCCCCCAACAAGTGGATCAGTGCTCAGCAGGGCCGGGAGCTGTGACCCCTTTCCCAGGAGATTTACGCTTTAAAATGACAGAAATTAGCCTGCCCAACCCCATTTAGCTCAAAAATACAGACCTTGATGTTTCCAAGCAGCTTCCTTTAGTTCATTAGCTAATTAAAAATCATTAAGGCTAAGCAGCAAAAACAAACAAACAAACACAGAATTAAATTGGATCCCTTCAGAAGGATTTCCCCCCCCGTTTTATAATAATGGATTTGTGCCTCTTCATCGCCGTATAATTCTTAATTAGTTTTAAATAATGGCCACATAATCACCATTTAAACACAGCCTGATGATACAAAAACAAACAAACTCCGCATTGTGTAATAACGTTTCCCCATCTATAAAGCTACTCAGTTCCTGCTTTGTAACATGAAATAGTTGCATGGTTCGGCTGTCACATGGGAAGACCGCTTCGTCTCTCCCACGGAGTTTTGCTTTCACCCGACTTATTCTGTCCTTCGCTGCGTTGCAGAGCAAGTGAAAAGGATCTTTGGAAACGATGTTCTGCAGTACACGTTGAACCTGTGCCAGGGGCACTGTGATTTCATTGTCCGCATGCCCGACTACCTGATCGTACGCATTCTGTCATTTCTTGATATGGATGACATCAAGCAACTGTCGAAGACTTGCAGAAAGTTTCAGAAGGTAATTTCTCACTTCCAGTACAAGATGGATTTTTTTTTTCCCCCTCTCGTGATGTGGGAAGGAGGGCTCTTGTTATGCGTTGCTGGTTGTGGTGTCATACCACGATCAGCCGCACTCACCTGTGGCCTCCCCCTCGACGCCACCAGCACTTCCGGACCACTTCCGTAGGTTTGCGCGGGCACTGCCCGACGCCCTTTGAAGGCCCTGCCACAGGAATCCCCCTAGCGGGTGCCTCCTAATGACATTGTGCGGCTGGATATTTAAACCCAGCCGCGATTCTTCTTCCTTGCCTCAACAAACGTGTCTTTTGCCTCATCCAGCTTTGCCCTCCAGCCTCGCCCTGTCTCTGTCATCTTGTCTGTCCGTCTTATCCTTGTCTTTGGAGTCTTGCCATGCCTTGTCTCTTGGTCTTGTCCTGTCTGTTCCCCTCTGTCTTGTCTGTCTTGGCCAGTCTCTCCGATTCTTCTGACCTCAGCCTTGGACTCAGACATACCCCTTGCCTGTCGCCTGGACCTGACCCTAGCCTTGATCTTGGACTGCACCTAGTCTGCCACCAGCCATGATTCTTGGACTCCCTCTGGACTCTGCCTAAGCTCCCTGAATTTCTAAGTCCTACCGGCCACTGGAACCCAAGAGCCCAACCCGTGGGGGAGGCAGCCAGTTCCGGTGAAGCCTTAGCCTGTCCTGTAACAAAGTGCAATCTACAGCTGTTGGCACAGGCCTTGTGAACCCGCCAATGATTCAGAGTCAACTGTGTTGTAGCAAAAAGGACTCATGCTGATGCCGTACCTTACAGCTCTGAAGACCCTCCTATCTATGAAGGGCCAGACTCTCCAGGATGGTAAGCCTTGACTCTAGAGTAGTGGGTTGGGGGTGTCAGAGGGGGCTTGGGGAGTCCATCTGCCTCTAGGGCTGGGGGCTGATGGCTCCTGGGAAAAGAGGATTATTTTGTCTATCTGAAGGATATGACGGTTTCTGGCAGGGGAAGGGGGCTGGGGAGGCAGGCAGATTCTCATCCCCTGTGCTAACCGGTCCCAAGTGACAAGGCCGGTTGGCTTGGAGGATTTCCCAGCAGCTGGTGTGGAAGTTCACACAGAAAAATAAAACATCCATGTTAGTACCAAGACCACCAGGGTTGGTGGAAGCACTAGCCAGACTAGGCAACCACTTAGAGCAAGGCAGGCTCAGGGGCAGCAGCCTGGTACTTCTACTGGCCCAGCTCTGAGGTCACATTTAAGCAACAGAGTAACCTCAGGACCGGGGGCTGCTGGCAGGACTTTTGGTCTGCTCTCCACCCCCACACGCAGGGGCAGGAAGTGCCCATTGGCTCCCGCAGGCCGGGACAAAAGGATTCCCCAAGGGAGAGCAATGTCAGCCAGCCTTCATGGCCACAGAGCAGTGACATCGACAGCCCAGGTGGTCCAAGAGGCACAGTGTTGGCCTGGGCACACCCAGTGGTGAAAGGAAGAGCGAGGAGCATGGCACAGGAGTAGCCTTGGTTGGACCCAGAAGAGAGAGGGAGCAGAGATTCTGGGACCGTAGGCCTGCCCAAGGAGGCTGCTACTACCACTGCTTCTGTGTTCCAGAAGAGGAAGAGAGTAGCAGAGCATGAGCGAGTGTGTGTGTGTGTGTGTGTGTGTGTGTGTAAAGGAGAGCCTGAGTGTATCTGTGTGTGAGAGCAGGTGTATGAGAAAGCTCATGTGTGAGAGTGGGTGTGAAATTGCGCGTGTCACTGAGCATGAAAGCATGCGTGTCTGTATAGGTCTGTACGTGCTTGCTTGCGTGAAAGCATGCGTGTCTGTATAGGTCTGTACGTGCTTGCTTGCGTGAAAGCATGCATGTCTGTATAGGTCTACGTGCTTGCTTGCGTGAAAGCATGCATGTCTGTATAGGTCTGTACGTGCTTGCTTGCGTGAAAGCATGCATGTCTGTATAGGTCTGTACGTGCTTGCTTGCGTGAAAGCATGCATGTCTGTATAGGTCTGTACGTGCTTGCTTGCGTGAAAGCGTGCTTGTCTGTATAGGTCTGTACGTGCTTGCTTGCGTGAAAGCATGCATGTCTGTATAGGTCTGTACGTGCTTGCTTGCGTGAAAGCGTGCTTGTCTGCGTGTGTATGTGAGAGACAGGAGAAAGTTTGTTCCCTACCTCTTCCCCCTCATCAATGAATGGCAATCTCAGTGGAAATCAAAAGGTCCCAGGTAGGGAGAGCAGGGGATTTTTTAAAATCCTAGTTAATTATTGTATGAGCTGCTTTGAAATATTTTATCTCCACTTACCTTTCATTCTGTTCATTAGCTATTTTGACATTTTTTTTTTTATTAGTAAGGTTTTTCTGTTACGATTGTTTTTTGTTGTTTAATGTTGTTTGATGTTTTATGAGGCATGGTGATGTTTTGTTTTTTTTCCAGTGTTGCACTGCCACACAGAGTCTGGCTTCATGCCGTTTCCAGTTCGGTTTTTGTTTGCACACTTTTATTTATACTTTATGGTCTCTTTAGTCTGTATTGGGTGAGGGTCTGACTGTGCTTTGCATGTGTAATCAAGGTGAGGTATTCTGTTACCATGAGGTTTCTTTGTAGGGATCTATAGCAGTCTGGCTTATTCTGTTTTCCTAATAGAAGATGTATTGGTGTTTTAGAGCCTGGTGTAATATTTGCAGTGTTGCCTTTTAATAGGTAGGGTTGCTGCTGTTTGAGTGCTGGCACTTGGTACTCTTTTGGTATATTGTAATTCAGTTTACTCATGGCCTTCTGAGGGCCAAGCTTAGACCAAATACAATACAATACAAGTCCAGATATTGAGAGTAATAATTGACTACTATAAGTCTTTCTATTAACCTCCCTTTCTATTAACCTCCTCTTTGTAACTAGGGAGGTTAACAGCAAGATTTATAATAGGGCTAATAGCCTGTGAGTTCCAAGCGTCTCTTTTCCAGGGTTTCCTGTTGCTACCATAGTAGTGCGCATGAATATAAAATCTATGTTGTGATTATTTTTACCTGAGAATCTCCTTTTTCAAGTAAAGGCATCATTTTTAATTGTGTGGGGAGGAGAATGGGGGGGGGTGCAAGGCTGCACGGTTTGTGAGGACGCCTAATTCTCTTGCACTGGCCCTGAAGGCCAAGCTATCGAGAGAAAGTTTTAGAATGCTCTTGTTAAAATGCATTTCATAGTACGTTAAGCACCATTTTACTATTCACATTTCAGTTTTACTGAGCTGCATACTGAAACTGTTTTATATATATATATATATATATATATATATATATATATATATATATATATATATATATATATATATATATATATCTATCTACACAGGTAGAGCTCCCCCATCCAAATCCTCTACTTAACAAATCTACAGTACCACAAGCCAAAATTAAGGGGCTTGTCACATACACTTTGAGGCAAAAGTCCCACCGTGGATTTGGCTTTTATCAGTTTTTATTCTGTGCATTTTTATTTATTTTTTTTGCTTCATTCCCATAGTTATAGGGCAAAAATATGCTCTATTTGTATCAAAACTGTGCAAGAAGACTGACATGCAGGGGTTTTTGGGGTTTTTTAAAACATTTTTCTGTCCCTTAAGCTATTTAATTTAAGTGCATTGGTTATTTTATGTATTTTGTCATTAAAGTGTATGACGTCTGCCTTTCAGCTGTGTAACAGTGAAGAAGTCTGGGAGAAAGTCAGAATGCAACAAACGAGGCACGCTGTTAGTGTAAAGCAATGGACGCCTTCGGTGCCCGGCAGGCTGAGGAGCTTCCACCAGAAACGAGAGCCCCCGAAATGGATACAGAGAAGAAAGAGCACAATGTTTTGAAAAAGGAGCTCTGAAAATAATCCACGTACATCAAGAAGTCAGCAGATACCGCGGGACGGGTTTATTTTCTCCGCCGTCTTGATTTCTCCATATTCGCTGGTGACCCTGCAGAGACAATGGGGCATTACTTTAGATATTCCTTGCTGTTGCACATAATTCTCCAAGATTATTTTCATATCAGAATAATGCAATCTACTGTCACTATTTTGTTTCAAGATTTATGTTGTTACTACACATATCTCTATTATACTTTTTTTTTTATAAAGAAATGCCATTGGCAGATTAGTTCATGCAGATGTACAGAAATATAGGAGAACAAACAAACTGATGAAGGGACTTGATTGTTATCACTTTTCATTTTCAGAAATGTCGTTAAATAAAAAGACATTTTTCGCTTTTTTTTTTTTTTTTTCATTTGTACTACTACAAATACAAGCAAAAACCACGCGATAACATGGGCGTACGGTCTATGTACACCACTCATCCTATACAGCATTGACGAAGGCTATTCCGTTTGTTAATCTAAAACCAGATCCAGCACTCACAATCCCGTCAGCCTTACAAGAATTAAAAAGAATACGTGGAATAATCTGCCCCACCAAAAAATTTAAAAAAATCAGATACCTCTCATTCCGGTTCAGGACTCCACTTGCTCCTTCCTGGTCAGGGGAGCTCTGTTGGTGGCTCCACATGCCTATCGCTCCTCATTGGTGGCAGGTTTCCAGGCCAGTTGAGCCCTATAATGTGGCGCCACGTGGCTGGACTTCCTTTGTGGCACTGGGGGCTCCAGACCTAGTGAAGCCTTGGGTCCAGCCCTTCTCTCCGGCAATGGGTTTCTCAGTCAGGTGAGGCCTCTGGTGGTAGCATTAAATTTCTCCTTTTGCCGCTATCTACCCAAAGTTTTAGGAAATTTTGGGATTTGTTGCTGCCACAATATAATCAGGTCCCTGAGTATAACTCCTTGAAAACTAATTACAAATATGATCAATCCGATAAAATGGTAGCCCCTTCAATTTGTTTGTTGACCTTTTGTTTCTGAAATATTTTAGAGAGATGCAGAAACCATGATGTGGTATTTAATTATTTGAACTGCATGTTGGAAGTAACAAAAAAAAAAACAGCTTACCTGTAACAGGTGTTCTCCATAGCTAGCAGGACAATTCACCCACATAGATGGGCAACGTAATTGGATGGAGCTGCCTCGGAAAATAGTCCCTCAGAGCTCAGGAAGACCTCGCAGTCTTTCCAAGCCGGTACGGGAGTTCCTGTGCAGCTGATGCTGCGCGAGGTCCCTTGAGTCATTTCACGCGGCATGGGGAGGTGGAACGAGATTGTGTGGCTAAACTGACCTGCTGTCTGTGGAGAAAATCTGTCGCAGGCAAGCAACTCGGCTTACTCCGTGGATAAGCAGAACTGAGCCGAGTCACACAAATGGGGACTCCCAAGCTGAGGTCTGCAAGATAACAAAAAAAAATATTTCTTTCTTGATGTGTGATGGAGTAATTGCAAGCCAGAACAACTGGGGGAGACTTGGAGCATTTAGTTAAATAAGCTCTTGAGTACTGCCTGGCCAAAGTTAATGTCTGTGCCGAGAGTTGCCCTCTAGACAGTAATTTTTAATGAAAATGTGGATAGAGGACCAAGTAACCATTTTACAGATTCCCTAAATTGAAGCTGAGAGTGTGCTCAGAAACTGGAAGTCACTCACACTCAACGAGCCCTTATTTTATTATGTAGCTGTTGGCCAGGAATATGAAATGCAGTCAAATATGCAAGCAGAAAGCATTTTCTTCATAACTGGTAGACCTTGTTTAATCAGATTAAAAGAATCAAATAGTTGGGGCTTGGAAGAGGATCTGGAATTGAACTTTTAAAGCTTTTTTTTAAAGCACATTTGTACTGGGCCTATCGATATCCAGTATATTTTATGAGATTTTTCTCCCATTTTTTTCTGGATTATGCTGGTGAGGTTCTGACCAAGAGGGTACGTACGTTCACATGTGGTGGTCCTGCTTACCTACGTACACTGGCGTTCTGGTAAGAAGTCCAGGGGGAAATTTAAAACATTTTGGCCAGAATGTTCGGCTGACGGTGATTATGTGTCTCCTTGGTGAGCCCACCAGACAGAGTCTTGCAAAGCATATAGCATACAGCATACTCTGCGTTTATATGCAGCACATTTTACTGTAGCAATTATGTGGAATCCATTCCCATCCTTGCGCACTGGTGTAACCAGCTGTGTGCGATAGGTCTTGTGGGCTAGCTTACTTTCTCGTTAAAACAGGTCTTCACTCTGAAAAGATCTGGGACCCCTGTTGGAGATCCACTTTGATATGATATAGTGGAGAGGTTTTGGGTATTTATTGTAAGAAGGGAGGAATATCATTTTGTTTTGCTGTGCGTTGTGAAGTCAGTCCTGGTCGAAGGTATACTCTATATATTGCTTTATGCTCTGTGTATTTTTATTTTAATACTGAATTGTTTGTACACTTTGGCAATCTGTAAGGTTTCACATTGGATATGTCTGCTCATTGGTGAAATAAAAAGATAAAAGAAAAAAAAAAAGAAGCAAATAGTTGTGGAGATTTTCTGTAGGTGTTCAACTTTTCCAAATAGACAACAAAGCTATTCTGCAAGCCAACATATGAAGCACTTACTCATCTTTGTTAGAATAAGGCTTTGGAACAAACATTGATTGAACTATGGCTTGATTTAAGTGGAACTGGGAAAACACCTTAGGTAAAAAACTTTGAATGGGTTTTTAAAACTACCCTATTTTTGAAATTTTGCATATAGTAAAGTTTGATGAATTGCCTTTCTTTGAGGGTAATCAAGGTGATGTAAATTAAAAAATATCAAACATAAAACTACAAGTTATATAAATACAAGGCATAGATTCTAAATAAAAAAACAAACTATATAATAAAATAGGACAAAAACAATAACAAAAATATAAGTGATAAAAGAAAACAACTAGACACAAAAAAACAAAAAAATTATAGACATGACATTATTAAAATAACTAAGGCCTAGATTAATCAAATTGCTATAAATAGAGCAGAAAGTATCTGCGATAAAAAAAATGGCCATGGTTAGGATAATTTCCTATCGCATCGCACAGGCAATTTTCGCAAAGTTCAATACATTATCGTGTTTCGTGCCATTTTACATGGCAGGCGTTGATTTATGCTAAGCGTGTTAGTTTTTGGTTTATATATACCAGCTTCCTGCAGCTGCCCCTTTGAGGGTGTGTCAGGCATTGAAGAGAGGAGAGTTGGTGTGTTAGTGGTTTAGTGGGAGTAGGAGCTCTTTTCATTCTGTTACCTGAGTGCACTGTCAGATCTTCTGTTGTCATCTATTTCCCTTTACCTTAGTCTTTTGTCTTCTTTGTTGGAGTGAAAGTTTTGTTTGTTAGTCCAGTTTGTCTATCTTTTTGTGCAGAAGGAGTGAGAAGGAGGGGTGGGGTGGAGGAGTGGTAGTTTTAGTGAGGAGGAGGAGTGTTGGAGAGGATGCAGTGTAAGAGGCATGGGAGGAGAGGTGGGAGGAGGGAGAGGAGGTGGGAGGAAGAAGGCAGGAGTATTAGGTGGAGGAGTAGGAGTAGGGACAGGGACAAGATTAGAGGTAGGCAGGAGGGAAGGGATAGGAGGAGGCAGGAGAGGGAAGGGGATAGGCAGGCGAGTACGGCAAGAGGAAGATGGCAGGCTAGGGATAGACAGAGAGGGCAGAGGGGCCAGAAGTTGGTAGGGCAGGTGCAGGGAGGGAGGAAGGGAATGGAAAGGGGAGTGGGAGCGAGAGTGAGGAAGGGGAGGACACGTCTCTGGAAGCAGAAGAGGTACCCCATTTTGGCAGCCATTTTGAAATTCAGCAGAGGTCCTGAAGATTTATGTAATGCTCTTCAGCAGCCGGACGTCCAAGACATCAAGGGCATCTAAGGGCCAGATCTGGAGCATCTTTGCCCAGGCTGTATCCAGGCGCAGTGGCACAAAACATAGTGCGAAGCAGGTGGCCCACAGGTACCATAACATTGAGACCCAACTGAAAGCGAAGGTGTCTAACCAGAACAAATATATATGGCAGACTGGAGAAAAAGTCCAATTGTATTGACACTGATTGAAGAGCACTTCATTCAATGGCTGGGACCAGATGTCTTTGAGGGCATGGCTGAACGGCTGGATACCATGCAAGCCGGAACCGGTAAGTTTACCTCATCTGTAAATGACAAGGCTGCTACGGTTGTCCACATCATTTGGCATTAGATGCTCACATTGATGGAGATGCAAAATGCACATTTTATGCCAAATGGTGCTTGTGTACTTCTTGGCATGGGTACTTATTTCTTCTTCTTTTTTTCCATAGCTCTCACCCAAGACTCACTCAAACCCAGGCCCTATGTGATCAGATGGCAGCACACACAAGCTCTAACAATGGTAGCTACATCCTTCAATAACATGACTCAGATTCTACAATGCATGCCAGAGCCTCTATCTGTGCCTTCCCCAGCATCCCAGGACTCGATGCCCCACAGTAGTCCCTAGGGGCTACTGTGGGGCATCTAGGAAGCATAAATGTGCAGCTGCAGGTTCCAGAGCTAGAAAGTACATAGAATAAATGTAAAGTGCAAGGTGATGCATATAGGGAAAAATAACCCTTGCTGAAGTTACACAATGTTGGGTTCCATATTAGATGCTACCGCCCAAGAAAGAGATCTAGGCGTCATAGTGGATAACACATTGAAATCGTCGGCTCAGTGTGCTGCGGCAGTCAAAAAAGCAAACAGAATGTTGGGAATTATTAGGAAGGGAATGGTGAATAAAACGGAAAATGTCATAATGCCTCTGTATCGCTCCATGGTGAGAGCGCACCTTGAATACTGTGTACAATTCTGGTCGCCGCATCTCAAAAAAGATATAATTGCGTTGGAGAAGGTACAAAGAAGGGCAACCAAAATGATAAGGGGAATGGAATAGCTCCCCTATGAGGAAAGGCTGAAGAGGTTAGGACTTTTCAGCTTGGAAAAGAGACGGTTGAGGGGGGATATGATAGAGGTCTTTAAAATCATGAGAGGTCTAGAATGGGTAGATGTGAATCGGTTATTTACACTTTTGAATAATAGAAGGACTAGGGGGCATTCCATGAAGTTAGCAAGTAGCACATTTAAAACTAATCGGAGAAAGTTCTTTTTTACTCAACGAACAATTAAACTCTGGAATTTGTTGCCAGAGGATGCGGTTAGTGCAGTTAGTATAGCAGTGTTTAAAAAAGGATTGGATAAGTTCTTGGAGGAGAAGTCCATTACCTGCTATTAAGTTCACTTAGGGGGTAATTTTCAAAAGGAGTTACGCACATAAATGTAACTACTATTGTAGCAATTTTCAAACGCTATTTACTCACGTAAAGTGCATTTATGTGAGTAAATCCTATGGACAATTCAATGGCATATATTGTAGCAATTTTCAAAAACCCATTTACTCAAATAAAGCCCAGTTTTACTCAAGTAAATGCTTTTAAAAATCAGGCCCTTAGAGAATAGCCACTGCCATTAGCAATGGTAACATGGAATAGACTTAGTTTTTGGGTACTTGCCAGGTTCTTATGGCCTGGATTGGCCACTGTTGGAAACAGGATGCTGGGCTTGATGGACCCTTGGTCTGACCCAGTATGGCATTTTCTTATGTTCTTATAAGGCTTCGTTGTACCTTGTCACCGCTGGTGTGTTGGGAATAGTAACAGGGGTGAGAAGCCAGGTCATGCAACTGTATCCCGAATCTCCTGCAGCAAAGACGGAATGGCTGCATCATTCACACGACCGTGACTTTGAGATATGGCTAGCAACCCTCAGCATGCTATAAAACAGTGGAAGCATAAACCTTAAAAGTCTATTTCCCAAACCAAACTCCATACCACTTTTTTTCTGTGCCGCTAAATGAACACTTTAGCACTAGCTTAATCTGTGTCAGATCTTCCAGACTAGGAAACTGAATCTGGAGATTCCACCAAAGTGTGCCTGTCACTCCCAACCAAGCTAAGGCTACCAATGTGTAGCACTCATCAAACCCTGAAGCAGTACATCAGAGCTGCCACACATGTCAGAACAGAAAAACCTCTACCTTGTGGTATGAATGTGCAATTTCCTGGCTGCTCTGCAGTATGTCCTCCAGAGATACAAATTTGTCTGACCTGACACAGTGAATATACTAGATAAAAAAAATGCACAGGCTGCAGCTTCTGGTTTACCTGTGTGATGGGCAAGACAACTGCGCCTGACATCCTGGCTGACCCATCTCTAACAGGGCACACCTTATCTGGGAATGCTAGCACTGTGGACACTAAAAGGTTGTTATTAACCAGTGAAATTTCAACAGCTCCAAATGGGAGTGTTGGAAAAGGCAAATGTTTAGTGAACCTTTAAAAGTGTGTAGTGAGAGGAGGAGGAAATGACGTCACCTCAGAGCCGTGGTGATCAATATGGAGAGCACCGAAACATCAGCACCAGAAGAGGATAGTGCCAACTTTGTGCATGATGAAGGAGTCTTAGCAGTGCTTGCTTTTTGTATTCCGAATCTAAGGCATTGAAGAAACTCTTACCTTCTCTTTTAAGGTACTGGTCTCCTTGTACAGGTCCTTGGTGAGGCCTCACCTAGAATATTGTGATCAGTTCTGGAGACCGTATCTCAAAAGGGACAGAGACAGGATGGAGGCAGTCCAGAGAAGGGTGAAAAAAATGGTGGTGGTGGTGGGGGGGGGGGGGGGTCGCCATCAAATGACTTATGAGGAGAGGTTGAAGGATCTAAACATGTATACTCTGGAGGAAAGGAGAGGAGGTGCAGGGGAGATATGAAACAGACCTTTAGATTCCTGAAAGGTTTTAATGATGCAAAATTGACAAACCTTTTCCATTGGAAAGAAATCAGTAGAACTAGGGGTCACATAATGAAACTCCAGGGAGGATGATTCAGAACCAACGTCAGGAAATATTTCTTCACAGAGAGGGTGGTGGATGCCTGGAATGCCCTTCTGGAGGAGATGGTGAAGACAAAAACGAAGAAAGATTTCAAAGGGGCATGGGATAAGCACTGTGGATCCTTAAAGGCTAGAGAATGGAAATGAACAAAAGCGTGCATGGGGGTAACTTGCTGGTGTGGTGGTTACTACCCTTAACCAATAAGCCTTCATACTGTTGATGCAACTCCATGATTGCTCTCTGCTTTAGCGGAAGGGGGAAAAGAGGGAAAGGGGAATTAGATTCAGACAGCAACTAAAAAGGACATTGGATTTTATGGTCTGGGAAAACAAATAAGCATGGGGGTAACTTGCTGATGCGACTGTTACTAATCTTAACCAATAAGCCTGATACTTTGGATGCAACTCCAACATTGCTCTCTGCTTCAACAGCAAGAGGTAACAGGGAATTGAACTCAGACAGCAACCAACAAGAGTCCTGACTTTGACGGTGTTATGGTTATTGGTGTTTGGGTGGATCCTTGGACACTGTGGCAGCTGACCATGCCCACGGGGGGGCAGTCCCGTGAGGGACCACAGTGTCAGGCTAAAACTCTGGACAGAAAAACACAGATTTGATTCTTTTATTAAACAGTATATGGAACCACCAGAGGTGGCAGTAGTGAGTAGTGGTTGTAGAGCCCGGCTGGGCGCGTCTCTCACAGAACGCGGGAAACGGATCCTCTGTAAGCAGTGCTGTAGTGGAAAGAGACTGAGAGTTATGAGCACACAGTAGAATTAGCATTCAGAGTCCCAAGAAGAATAGGAGAGCTCCGAGACAGGGAGAGCAGGTCCTCGAGGAGCGAGTACCTGATCTCTTAGAGCAGAGAGACTCGGTAGCATTGTACTCACTAGCAGTAGCAGAGATTCCACTAGACAAGAGGTCTGGCACCGGAGCAAAGGGCAGGCCCTCGAGGAGCGAGTACCTGATTCCGGAGAAACGGTACTGTAAAGAGATGTTTCTGTATTCACAGATGGTGACTGCAGTTAGTTCTTCCAAGAAGAAGGCAGAAGTTGCAGGCAGTGACACAGGGAACATGGGCCCTCAAGGAGCGAGTACCCGGTTTCCTGATAGCACCTGAAAGAAGCAGAGAGGCCCCCGAGGTGCGGGTACCCCGTTAGTGACCCCGAAGGGTAGTAAGAGTTCCAGTTAGAGCTGGAGTGGCAGAGTAGCTTAGGAACGGAGAGCGAATCCCATCCGTATGAGTTCCGGTAGAGTTATGTTGCTAACTCAACGAGCTAGCAAATGAAGTAGGCAGATATACCCTGGATTCCTGACATCAGAACAGGGGGACGCCCCTGAAGTTCACACCAACGTGGAAATAAAGATGAGGGTGGCGTGCGTGCACGCGCCCTAGAGGTACCTTGAAGGAGCAAGGCGGGAGGCAGCACCAAAGCAGTCCGGGGACACCGTAGAGGTCGGCAAACAGACGCCGCGGCGGCCATCAGTCCAAGGTGAGCGGGAGGAGCCACAAGTAGAGAGAGGTAGGCAGGGTGAAGCCGTCAAAGACCGACGGACGCAACAGACGGTTTGGGAAACTAAGTAAGGGGGTGACCTGTATCTTGCAGCAGATGCTACCATAAGCTTGCTGGGCAGACTGGATGGACCGTTTAGTCCTTTTCTGCCGTCATTTTCTATGTTTCTATGGTCCCTCTGAACTTTTCCTGTCCCTTTCCTTCAAAGGGGAAAAGAAATGGAATTTTAGCTTAAGGAACATTTTTCCACATGCTTCACAACTGATCATGAGAAGCATAATTCATGGAAGTCCAAGCTCAACATCTTGTGTTTCATTTTGTGCAGAGCCGAAACAATTTCTTTCCCGACATTGTGAAAATTAGTCAAAGGGATAGCAGAGTTGCTTACCTGTAACAGGTGTTCTCCCAGAACAGCAGGATATAGTCCTCACATATGGGTGACGTCATGGAACGGAGCCCTATCACGGAACACTTTCTGTCAAAGTTTCTAGAAACTTTGACTGGCACACTGAGCATGCCCAGCATACCTTAATCCCTGTAGACACAGGGGTCTCCCTTCAGTCTCGTTTGTAGCAAAAGAAGCGATCGAAAAATAAAGTAATAAAATGTTCCCAGAACCAACTCTACGGGGTGGCGGATGGGTTTCGTGAGGACTACATCCTGCTGTCCTGGGAGAACACCTGTTACAGGTAAGCAACTCTGCTTTCTCCCAGGACAAGCAGGATGGTAGTCCTCACATATGGGTGAATAGCAAGCTACAGGCTGAGTCATACGTATTAGGCCAGGCAGCACTGAACATGTGCAACAGGCACAACAACTGGGGTGCTGCTGGCAAATATGAGGCAGCCTGAAATTCACACCAGGTCGTGGCAAGATGAGTTGGGTTTCATAGATGGAAGAATCTCTGGATACGGACACGTAAAAGCCAGAATGGTGTTGTTCGGCTTTGCCCAGGTACTAGCGGACTGCGAACGAGTGGAGATAACTTCATGTCGCAGTGTCATAGGTGTTGGCAGTCCGCAGCAATGGTGTATGCTATGGACTTTGCCATAGTCTTGTCGAAAAGTCTTTGCTTATCACAGAAGTAGAAGGGCCGCTCACTGATGCTGAATGCAATGCATTTGTTGAAGCAAGCGAAGAAGGTTGTGATAGCCAACGTGACTCCAGGGCAACTTTAGTAAAAAAAAAAAAAATCCAGTCAGGTGGATGACATGTGGACTGCAGATTATGCATAGAAATGCAAGTTGTATGCTACAGTCCAAGTTGTGTAAAGGTTGAGCACTGGAGTGAGTGTAAAACCTTTGAAAGTATGGACTGAGTTTCTGGAAATCAGTAACCATGTGGAAAAAAAGGGTATTTAGGTGAGTGCGAAGAAGTATCAGATCATGGCGAGTACGTCACAAGGGACGTGAGTACCAGAGCAGGGCGAGTAGATGGTTTTAGTTACTAGGAAATTTTTTTTTTTTAGTAAGATATCTAAACTCTCAGGGTCGTAGTGCAAGGACTACAGTGCTGTGTTATGCCATGGCTGATGGTTGTAGAAAGCTTAAGGTGAAAATAAGGTTGTCATGAAACGATTCTCTGGGGATGGAGTCGATCGGGTCATCCCACATACCTGTATGAGGGCCAGTGAATGGCACTGAAGTAAATTTGTGCAAAGGAAGTCTGAATGTGGACAAGAATGGGTTAAAATTTTTCTTGGACACTACCTGTTCGCTGTATTTCTTTTAGTTCATTGTAAACCGATATGATGTACCCACGAATGTCGGTATAAAAAAGCTGTCAAATAAATAAATGAATGAATAAATAAATAAATAAATAAATGTGCTGCAATGGTGTCATCTGATGATGTCATCTTCTTGTATGGCTGAATTCAATCCTGCTTGCCACAGAGAACTACGGTAGCATTCTTTCTAATTTTATATTATAACTTATTGAAACCATATATTAAACAAGTCTACAATTGTGTGGCAATCTATAAGAATGCATTTTATTTAAAAGAAACCCAGCAAATGGGACAGTAAGATTGTGTGCACCTGCAATGATCTAAACCAATTTGTGAACTGTGACAGCTTTTTGACTACAAAAAAAAAAATGCACCATCTTCCTGACTGCTGCTAGCCTCAAATCACTTTCACATGTGCACTCCAGCTATATGGAGTGCACTCTTCTATATGGAGCTGGAGTGCACTTTCACGTGCACTCCAGCTCCATATAGAAGAGAAGCCAGGCTACTGAAGAGAACACAAACATACAATACCATTTTCTGAGCTTGATTTTAACTGTTGTCTAATGATTTGCTTACATGCAGTCATTTTAGTAGAACTAATGAATTAGTGAACAGACACTGGCATATTTGATAGATATCTTTACAAAGAATGTTCAGAAGAAGAATGTATTTGTTTTCTGCAACTTGTTCTTTAAATTACCTTACGCATACTGGAAAAAAATATGAAAGGATCATTTCTCTGGTCCTATGCAAAATCTCTTTATTTGTTATTACGCTCAGTTTTAAGTTATGGGAAAATACAATAGTTCTCTTTCAAGTGGACATTGAGATTTTATATTCAAAAAAAATCTAAACTTCACAGTTCAAAGGAAATGTTAAGAGTGAGATTATGTTAATTAGATTGTTCTCATTTTCAGGCAAGTGAACGCATATCGATAAAAGATAAAACATGTTTGAAGTCCACAGAATGAATGTTCCTTCTAGTTAGTTCAGTCAGAATACTATTTGTTCTATATCATATTCCATATGCATGAATGTAATTTACATGTCAAAATATACATATACATATATCACAAATATCATCCTAAATTTAAAATGTAGTCCCAAAAGAGGATAATACATTTCGAGACTATGTCCTTTATGTGCTGATGTATAATAATTCTTGGCACTGAGAAAATGCCTTTAAATATGGATAAGGTTGTTTTCACATGCATGCCTTTGATGAGTTCTTTTTAGGATTTTGACAGCATATTGACATGCTATGGTTTGTTTGTAGTAGTGGTGCGGAGGTGGCAGTGGGAAAAGAAGAGGTGAACTGGCCAAAAAAGAACACGGACATTCTGATCCCAACAGTACTAATGTGTTTGAAATCAGCTAACATATGGAAAGCTAACTGCCTAATACTTTCCTCATCATGAATCCGCCTTCAGTTTGTCTACTTTAAAATACAAATAACATAACATACAATAGTGTTTTCAATGTAAAAGGCAAACTGGCACCGGAATTAGTTGTATATATAATGATACAAGGAATATTGAGCCATACTCACTTGCTACCATAGTGAACCAACAGACAATGTAAAAACTATGAGGTATTGATATCAGCAAACATGTCACTCACAAATGTGAAAAGCATCCAGCTAATGCTCGTCACAGGACATAGTGAAAGTGCCCTGGATTTCAGAAAGATGTACAGCTAAGGTTTTGTGTACTTCACTTACTTTTCGGGAAAAAAAAAAAGGGCTTGTTTGTGAAAACACGGAATGTTTCTAACTACTGGTTAGGAAGAATTAGAGGTATTCTTTGTCAGAGTAACTCTAACAAGCTATTGAACTACTGTTACCGTGAATCAGATAAGATATTTGCATCTGCTCAGCAGTAACACACACACACATATTGCTTGATAATTCTTGCATGCTCTCTTTACCCTAAATTCACCTTTCCCAGCTCACTATTGCTATTTCTTTCTATAGTTTTGCTTGTCCAGCTGGTATACTCATAGAATGTTACTGTAATGCCAAAAAAGTGTTTATACAAGAATGAAATCTTAGGAAGTGGCTGTGTTTCATGAGCTTGGTTGCCACTTTTTTTTATTCTGCATCTTTGCTCTTTTCAGAGCTGCCCCCAGTTGAATTATCTGCCTCATCCTTCCTGTCACAGGCATCATCAGAGAACCTCCTGCCACAGTCGTAGGTTTTACTTATAGGTGCTGTATGTGTTCGATTGTGAGCTCCTGGCTGGTATAACTGCATGGCTGGACGATCCTATATAAAGAAAAGCACTGAAAGTTAATTTTCTAGGAGAATAATAAGTGATCAACTGCACATATGATGGGACTATTCATAAACATTTTCTCTGTCAGATTGGTTGTGGCAGCAGAAATACATTGACTTGCATTCTGCTAATTTCAGAGGTGCACAAAAATTATGCACATAAGTAACCCTCTGAGTGCCAGAGCTCTTTATCCCTGAGCCAAAAAAAAAAAAATATATAGGAAAATTGGTTCTTACCTGCAAATTTTCTTTCCTGTAGTATCACAGATTAGTCCAGAGTAGGAAAATTAGTTTCTTACCTGATAATTTTCGTTCCTGTAGTACCAAGGATCAGTCCAGACTGCTGGGTTATGCCTCCCCTCCAGCAGATGGAGTCAGAGAAAAGCTGAAAAGCACCCCCTACATATACTGGTGTGCCACCTGCGATCCCTCAGTATAAAGAATATCCAAGCAGACGGAAAACTAATCATACACTTCCGCTGATGAATAAACCGTTTTAACTCAACCACTGACAAGATCAAGTAGTAACATTGCCCTAAAGACATAAACAAACCTGTCTCCCTATTCACAAAAATAGAAACGAAACTCAGAACAACTTACCGGAGAATATGCAGCAATACTTAGCACCATAATCCGCAGATGTAGAAAACTGCAAGAAGAAAGGAAAACAGATAGAAACACGAGCAGACTCTCCCTAAACTGACTTGGGTGGGCATCTGGACTGATCCTTGGTACTACAGGAACGAAAATTATCAGGTAAGAAACAAATTTTCCTTTCCCTGTACGTACCAGGATCAGTCCAGACTGCTGGGATGTACCCGAGCCGCCTTAAATGGGGTGGGACCCAGAGAGTCCCGCTCGAAGCACGCTGCTCCCAAAGGACTCTGTCGACGGACCACGAACATCCAAGCGATAATGCCTAGCAAACGTATGCAAGGATTTCCAAGTGGTCGCCCTGCAAATCTCCTGGCAAGACACAAACTGGCTTTCAGCCCACGAAGCCACCTGAGAACACAGAGAGTGAGCCTTAAGCCCCTCAGGAACAGACTTTCCGCAGCCAATGTATGTGGACGAGATCGCGCCCTTCAACCAGCGGGCGACAGTCGTCTTGGATGCCCGCAGACCCTTCTTGGGCCCATTCCACAACACAAACAAGTGATCCGACCTTTGAAACTCATTAGTAACCTCCAAGTACCGCAGGAGTACTCGACGGACAAATTCTTAGCCCTCGAAGAAAACAAACCACATCCGGATGAGAAGACAGAGAGCAACCTTCTACTCTGCCTCGTAGGCAACCAAGAGCAGCTACATGAACCCTAAGAGAGTTGAAAGCCAAACCCTTGACCAAGCCTTCCTGAAGAAAAGACATGAGAGATCATAGATTGCAAAGTGCATACTCTGCCATACACAAGGACTCAAAAACCTTCCAGACTCTTACAAATGAAAGAGAAGTAGACATTCGCCTAGCTTGAAGAGTAGCAATAACAGCTTCAGGGTACCTCCTGTGTCTCAACTGCTGCCTGTTAAAAGCCATGCTGCTAGACAAACGTGAGCAGCCTGGTCTGAAAATATGGGACCCTGCCAAAGAAGCCCCATTAAATGGCTGAAGCGTAACAGACTGTCCACGGCCAAGTTGACTAGATCTGCGAACCACGGTTGATGAGACCACTCCGGAGCCACCAACACTACGTTTGCAGATGTCTCTCTATCTGTCGCAACCTTGTCTACTAGGGGCCACAGAGGAAAAACGTAAAGCAGAACCTTCTGAGGCCAAGGCAGCACCAGAGCATCAATGCCCTTGGCCTTGCGCTCTCTTCTTCGACTGAAAAAGCAAGCCACCTTTGAATTGAGGTGAGCCACCATTAGATCCACATGGGGATGGCCTCACCTTTCACAGATGAGCAGCATTGTTGCGTTGGACAGTTCCCACTCCCCTGGATCTAATAACCTGTGACTTAGAAAATCCACTTGAACATTCTCCACTCCTGTGATGTGCAACGCCGCTATCCGCTCAGGGTATTGCTCCGCCCAAAGAATCAACTCTTGAGCATCCTGGGCCACTGCCCGACTCTTGGTTCCTCCCTGCTGATTGATGTAGGCTACTGTCGTCGCATTGTCCGATAGGACCCTCAATCGGGAACCGCACCAGTGGCAGAAAAGCAAGTAAAGCTAAATGAACTGCCTTGGTCTGTAAGCGACTGATAGACTAGGAAGCCTCCATTGCAGACTAGCTGCCCTGAGTAGACTGCTGCTGATACACCACCCCCCATCCAGAAAGACTGTCATCGGTAGTAATAATCACCCAATCCAAAGCCTCCAGCTCCATGCCACGAAGCAGATTAGACTGTTGTAGCCACCAAGACAGGCTGTCCCTTGCAACTTCCTTGAGCAGCAAGGGAAGATGAAACTCCTCTGAGAGCGGGTTCCACTGAGATAACCGAGCTCTTTAGAGGCCTTATATGCACAAAAGCCCACGGGATCAACTCCAGGGTCGAAGCCAAGGAGCCCAGAACCTGCAAATAAGACCCTGGGCACCAATAACCCCCAACAAGCACCAAATTTGCCCCTTCCGTTTCAAAACACGCTCCTCCGTGAGAAACACCTTGCCCTCTTAAGTGCCGAACTGAGCTCCTAGATACTCCAGGGACTGTGACGGCACTAGGTGACTCTTAGCCTGAAAAATCCTCTGGCAACCTGTATATCTTATTCTTGCCCAGATCCTTCATCAACTGCTCTAGGTCCTCACCAAACAAAAGTTGGCCTTTGAAGGGCAGAGACTACAACTGAGATTTGGATGACATATCCGCAGACCAGTTCCATAACCATAATAAGCTCCTGGCTGAAACCGCAGATGCCAAAACTCATGACCAAATCCTGAGCAGGTCATACAAAGCATCCGCTACGTATGCCAACGTTGCCTCCAACCGATCAGCCTTGCTAGCCTCCTCGCCAGTCTTTGACTGACCATCCTGAAACTGCTGCACCCAACACAGAAATGCCCTCTGCATTAAACTGAAGCAAATTGCTGCCTATAAACCCAGAGCTGACATTTCAAAAATCCTTTTGAGGTGAATTTCCAACTTTCAATCCTAAACATCCTTCAAAGCCGCAGACCCCGCAACTGGGATAGTTGTCTTCTTGGTAACAGCTGAAACTGCTGCATCCACCTTAGGAAGGGAAAAGAGATCTAGGATCTGTTCGGGCAAAGGATAAAGCTTTGCTATTGCCCTCCTGACTCTCAAGCCAACAGCAGGAGCAGACCATTCTCGATCTGTGAACTTCCTCACCGACTTATGATAAGGGAAGGCTCTTGCAGGATCCCAAAGTCCATCCAGGATCGGATCTGCCCCTCCATATCTGAGTCCTCCTGCAGAACCTTCACTCCCAGTTCCTCAAGAACTTGAGGTATCAACGGCCCTAGTTCCTCTTTCCGAAACAGATGAACCACCTTAGGGTCATCTGTTTCGGAAAGCCTTCCCATAACACTTGTCCTTGCCTCATCCTCCACGGACCTTCTCTTCCTAAGCTCAGATGCCTAAGCACTTTTTCTTCCGCTGACTAAGCTATTTAATATATGTATATTAGTTTCATTAAATCTATGGTAACCCTCCGCTACCCTCCCCCCCCCATCTTCCAACCCCCCTTCCAACCCCTCATTCCTACCCCCTTCCTCGGAATACCTTGTTACCCCAAAAAAGCCAACTCTTATCAGTTCTTACCAGTTTTGACACGTTACTCCCCATGCTTAAGCTGTATCCAAGTTTTTCTCTCCCCCTGTTCTATGTAAGACAACTTTGTCACTGTTTTATGGTTGCAATGTAAACCGGAGTGATAATTAACTCTGTTATTTGAACTTTGGTATAGAAAAGTTATAAATAATTAAATAAATAAATAAATAAATCACCCTCGGAAACCAGGATCTCCTCAGGATCATTCCCCAGATCCCTACAGCCTAGATCGACTGCTGTATCATGCGAGGGAGGAACCCCTGGGAGCCCCCTCTGAGTCCTCCAACTCCTCACCAGCCGGATCAGAGCCCAACAACCGCTTCCGAGGATGACCTGGTCTGGAACTCACATCCAGACCCTCAGAAGATCGGGTCTGGGGCCCCAGCCCTGCAGTATTTGCCTCCTGCTGAGCTAAATAGGCCTCATGCAGAAGCAAAACAAAATCTGCAGAAAAGGGCCTAGCAGCACCAGCCACCGGAAGAGAGGAGCCCGTAATAGGCAAAATGGGCTCACCAGCCCCATCTGCCCCCCTGCTCCTCCTCAGGAACCAAACGAACTGAGGAAAGCCTCGGGGGAAAATCCCCCCTGCCCTCAGTCATCACAGCCCAGGCCACATGTGTACTCAAAATGGCCACCATTCCCACGCTGATTGAGAGATGATCTCTGACGCATGCCAAACTTCGGCGTGGAGAAGGAGCAGCTACGAGCGACAACCTTCTCTTTTTTACCGCCCTCAGATGGCCCTTTGCCCCCTGATGTGCAATCAGAGCAAAGACCGAAGCGATTCAGGCATGCACGAGCACGCTGCAAGCCCCGGCGGGAAAATAAAACCTCTCAATGCATTTGAACCTGCTGACAAAACAAGCAACATGGTGAACTCATCACAAGATTCTCAGCCACTCAAACAGTAAAGGCAGGAAGCTGTCTGTTCAGCATCTCCTATCTCCTGGGTAAGCTCTACTATTTTTTTTTTTTTTTTTTAAATAAACTTTACCAGACCTACGTACAAGGATGGAACACAGAGCAGCTACAATCCAAATTCAAAAAAAGGGCAAAAACCACAAAAAAAGACAAACTACTACCCTGAGCCTGCAGCCACCTCAGCAGCCTCGTGAAGGGGGAGAAATCTAGACCACCAGATTTACACCCTACAGAATGAAGGAGTGAGCGTTCAACTCCCAGCTCATCCACCTCCCAGCTCATCCACTCCCAGCTCATCCACCTCGACCAGACAGGGAAGGATTCACTGGAACCCAAACACCTCCTGGGAGGAAGGCTCAAAAGATAAAACCAGTTGATGAAGGATCTGGGCAAGAATAAGATATACAGGTTGCCAGTACTACAAGTTTTGCACAATCTACCATCTACTGGAGAGTGGAGACAGAGAAATACTGAGAAACTGCAGGTCGCACACGTGATTATGTAGCAGTGTCAGTAAAACTTTCTCTGTCTTCATCTACTGACAGGGATGCATAAACCCAGGAGTCTGGACTTATCTGGGTACGTACAGGAAATTTATTCTTTTGAGCATGAGAAAAATCCATGCACATGGCTCAGGAATTTTCTCTGTCCTCAGGGACCCCCCAGCCAGTTAGCTTTTCAGAATATCCATAATGAATATTTATGAGATACTTGTATGCAAATATGTCTTATCCGCAGTCATTGTGGATATCCTGCTGGGGATCCCCAAGGACAGATTTAGAGAAAATTCATCTTGCAGCTATACCCCACAATTCTTGTAACACTATCTCACAGAGAAAGCATTTTGAACCTAATAGAGAAACTACAAAAATTGATATGATTACCATACTTATAAACAGTAATTGCTTACCTGTACTTTTTAACTGAAAGTAGTATTGTCATGGATTCACACTCATGGTTCACATGACCTGCTGCATGCTGCCCTAAGGAGCATCCCAAACGGATATTTCTAGAACCTAGAACTTTGTCTAGCAATCAAATGTAAATCATTCAAGGAAGCCAGCAGTTCCTTGTTGATGTAGGCTAAAGTAGGGCTAGAGAGAACCAAGTTAGTAGGTTGTATGAATCCATTAAAATACTACCTTTTCACTTTAAGCATTGAACCCAACTAAACTCTAGACCCAAAGAAAAGTTTAGTGCTTGATTTACCTAAGCAGAACTTAAGAGTGTCTCTGAGTTGACGCCACAAGTGTTACAGCTCACATGTACTAGTCCAGACTGAACTGAGAATGTTTATCCACCTTGAAGGAGGAACTCTCCGGCTTGCAGAACTGAAGGGATGTGAAAGATTATGCCATCAAAATGGGGAAAACTTCCAGAGATAGTAGAATTGTAAGCCTATGCCTCGTAGTTCACGCACATATTCATTGAGAAGATGTGTTCAAGCATCTTGCTGTGCAGGAAGTAGGTGCAGAAGCTGATGTAGACATTAGGAACAGGTCACAAGCAGCTTAGGCTACTAAAAGAGGGTGGCATGTTACTTCTGAATGTCTGATTATGGAATCAGGAAAAAATACTGTTCGTGTGCCAAACAGTAGGAGAGAAAGGTTTACAAAAAGTAATAGCAAATATTGATACAAAAGAAAGAGACATCTGAAGTTTGTCAAGACTTTAAGATAAAAAGATCCAAAAAATACTAAACATAAATTAAGAATCCCATGGATTTCAGAAAGGATGACTCTCCTGCTAAAACATCTTTGGGAAGCCACATATGAAGATATTGGAGGTGAAGAAGGAAAACTCACTAAATTCTAGGGTAACCCAGAAGAAAGAGTTATGCCTAACAAAAAACAGAAGGCCATATAATCTCAGAAAAAAAAAAATTATCATTTATGTGATCCAAAATGTATGACCAACACAGTCAGGTGACTAGTAAGAGTGTGCTCAAAACATGTAAATAAATGCACATTCACATCAACAAAAGATTATATATATAAAGAGGAATGCAAGTAATCCCAACAGAAATGCAGATGTGTACTGTAAAAGTGGGAACATTCTATCAAGGTACTGACAGAGCGTTCAAGACACGGACGCACTGAATAAGCACTGCTGCCTAAAGCTGCCTCAAGGCACAGAGCTCTAAGAAATACAAGTAGTCCCATGGTACTAAGGCTTATGGATGCTCTCAAAGTACTTAAGAGACAGCAAATCTGCCTCAACATTGCATAAATCTCATATCTCTGATTGAATAGCTTTACATACAAAAAAAAAATTGTAAATGTCTCCACTCAAAACCTTCACCAATAGGTGAGGGTGAACTTAGCTGTGACAGAAATCAGCACATGAATCAAGTATAATCTTGCAAATCCTCGCTAATGATAAGATATAGATTTTGTAACTTATCCTTCTGTAAAATATTAGAAATCATGTCACCTCTCCCCCAGTCAATATTTTATAAAGGATTAAGCCTAGAGCCCTTTGAAAGCCCTTGGAAATAGTGCAATAGAACTGTGTTCCACAAGTAGAGGGGCCTTATAGTGGCTGCACCACAGAGGCCTAAGGTTGGCCCCTGTACCATCATTTAGCATTGGATGGAGCATCTGACTTGTGTGCCAGCCAGCAGCAGCAGCAGAGACCAGAATCAAGAAGGGCTGATAGCAGGAGGAGGGTCCATAAATATGCAGGCCGCATGGAGAAGAGTTGGTGCATGGCACATTGATGCAGGGCACAAGAAGCTGACTGGTCCCAGTCAAGAACAAAAGAAAGAAGTTTGTGGGGCTACTGGGAGCTGAGCTGGCACATGTTAGTGAGGAGCAGCACAAGGGAAAGAATTGTTAGAAAAGAGTGGTAGAAACAAAAATGTAAAAGGATAAACAAACACTGACATTATTTAAAAAACAAAATCAAACATAAAATATATGCTGCTAGAGACTATATAGTCTGCCACTATTGCAGCAAGTCTCTGTGCTCCTATGTTTATGGTGGAAAGAAAATCAGCTCCTGTAGCCAAATAGTTACTGGTCTTCCTTTTTCCTGCAAAAATCATAAGTAACATACTTAAGAGTTAATTTTGAAAGGAGTTATATCTGTAAAAATGGCTTATACAAGCTTAAGCCGCTTGTATTTATGTACATGCTATTTTATAATCATCAAAACTACGTGCATATTTTCAGGTTTTCAGGAACATTTACCTGTGCAAAAAGGGGCAGTCTAGGGGTGTTCTGGGGTGGGACCAAGAGGTTTGCACAGAAGTTGCTATTTTATAAGAAATTTATGCAAATACATTAGGCATATGCTTGCTAATTAATTAGCGCAATTGATATCAGACTCATCTGTTATTTTTGGGTGGGATGTCTAGACGAACCGAAGGAAGTTTAGGGGGAAGGAGTAAGAGGGTCTTGGCGAACTGGAGATGGACTGGGTGAACTGGTGGAGGTACTGGCAAAACTGGTGATTTCAAGTCCCCATGCATATATTAAAATATACCTACTTCTATGCATAAATCAACATTTTACGCATACAAGTTATTTTTTTCATGTATAAAACATGCATGTATATGTTTATAAAAACAGGTAGAGAAAGTAAGCACTTTCAATGAATTGCAAATATTCATGCAAATGTTGGGGAGTGGATATACTTGTATTTTATAAGGTGCCACATTTTTGCAGATTATAAAATACTATAGTAGATCTCTGCGTGCCCATATACATGCATGCATGGGGCCGTGCGGAAATCTTTGAAAGTTACCCTTTTAAAGTTTACCACAGGTTTCTACTGGTATGTGTTCACAAGCAAGGCCGGTGCAAGAGTAATTGGTGCCCTAGGCAAACATTTGGTTATACACCCTTCATTCCCAATTTATCTATTGGTGGCAGCTCCTGAGCAGTGCTTCCTTGTTTGGTAGCATTGGCTCTCGCCCTCCTTAAAAGTCCGACGCATGTCGAAATTAGGGGATGCACGAACATGTTGGGCTTGCGCGTGCCAAGCGGATTTTAAAATCCACTTGGATTCGTGCATAAAAAAGGGGCGTGGTATGGGCGTGGTCTGGGTGTCCACAATTTTTACCTGAAATCTGCGTGCACATGCTTATGCTCACTGGTGCACGCCAGGGTCACCTGCTGCAGAACTTTACTTCTGCTATAGAAGACGTCCACGTGATAAAACAAAAAAAATCTAGACAGATCAGTGAGGTTTTGAAGGGCGGGGCTAAACAGGGGGGAAGGAAAGCTAGTAAATTAGGGATGTTTGGAAGATCTATCCCTTAACTGGGCAAACCGCGAACAAACTGGTTTTAGTGGTAATGGTGTTGGCATGGAAGAAGCGGAATTTGTGCGCACAGGCGCGTACCCACTTAAAACTGAGCACACGTGTGTTCAGCCAGACTATAACATGCGCGCATGTACACGCGTATGTTATAAAATCGCCGTGACTCTGGGTGCAGGTCGGCAAACGCATGCACATGTACGCCCGCATTCCGGTTTGGAAATTATCGTCAAAGTGCTTGCATCACCAGGGAGGTGACCCCAAGAGCAAATAGTTGGCATTTTCTTAGTATTTACGATTTATGATTTTATGCTTTTATTCTTATTTGATTTCTTTTATGCTTTCTTTACGACTTCATATTTATGCACTTATGTTTTTTAAGTTATTTATTTTATTATCTTACTTAAACTTTTAGTAACCTTTTTGAATTATAATCTTGTTATTCAATATGTTTACTGTGCGATTTGTAAACCGTTGTGACGGTGTCTCCAAACGACGGTATAGAAAAACTGTTCAATAAATAGAATAAATAAATAAATTCCCCATTATTCCAGATATATACCATTTCTCTATTTTTTTGGACTTAGGTTTACTACTTTGTTAAGTTGCATACTATATAGATATGAGCTTTTCAAGGGACATTTTGGTTGTAATAATCAATTTATATTTCTATATTGTTTTTTTTAAATATACCTCATTTTTTAATGTTTATAGGTTTCAAACCCCTGATGATAACTCGCCAAAACATGGCAAATGTCAGGTTTTTAGATCTTTTTTCAATTTTTTACAGCATATATTTTATATTTGATTGCATTTATTAAATAATGTTGTCATTGTTTATTTACCCTTTTTGTAGTCCTTTTACATTTCTGTTGCCACCATTATTCTCTCTGTCACATACTATCTGGGAGCAAGAGGAGAGGGTCAGAACACTGTGGACATGGGGCCCAGAGAGAAGAGCAGGCAGCAGGATGAAGAGCTAAAAGCACCTGGAATGACTATGACAAAATCCAGCAGATGCTGGCTGGCAGCAGAAAGAGAAGCCAGAATTTTAGCAGGCTCCAAGGAGATTAGCTGTCACACATTAGCTGGTAAGTGAAAGAAAAGCCATAGTCCAGGGGCAGGCAACTCCAGTCCTCGTGTGCCACAAACAGGTCTGGTTCTCAGGATATCCACAATGACTTTGCATGAGATATATCTGCATGGACTGCTTCCATTGTTTGCAAATATATCTCATGCATATTCAGTGCCGACAGCCTGAATATCAGACCTGTTTCTGGCACTCCAGAACCTGCAAGGGTTTATGAAGGAAGGTAGGAAAGAGAAAGCCTGGGTGTATAAAAGAAAAGTAAAAGAGGAGGGGAGCATGAAAGAAGAGAAGGGGTGGGGAGCTGAGAGGTATAGAGAGATGGAAGAGAGAGATAAAAAGGGGGAGAGAACAAGGACAGGGAGAGAGGAGGAAAGAAAGAGGTAATGAGGAGTAAAGGAGAAACAGAAAATTCTCACATATCATTATCCTGCCTAAAGATGGTTCTGATTAAGCTAACCAAAATGGTTAGTTTGATAATAAGATATGCCTTTTCTCTCATTCACTTATTTTGACTTTACTGCATATAAATTACATATAGTGTCATTTTAATGCAGTCAGTAACCAACTCATAAACCCTTTCTATGGGATGTATGTGTTTAAATCTGTTTGATTCACATCCTTGCAGCATCTGCATCACTTCTCTTTCACAACTTTGAGACCCTAGCACTATCGTTTGTATCCTTCCATTCCCCAGTGGGTGTGGAAAGGGAGACTCAAAGCTGCTTCCGGATTCCTATTTCCCACCAGGACTGTGTCAAACTCCATTATAATCGTTCTGGCCACTCTCTAAGGCAGTCGGGAAGCTTGGCTCCCTATCAGAAAGGCTGCGGTCAACTGCGCCAGAGATGGTATATGCAAACAGCAAATATAATCTTTGCTGCGCTTTGCTTTTAAAAAAAACGTCCACTGCTGTAGAAAATGCCTCTGTCTGTTTCTCTTTCTGCAAAGAGAAACCCTGTGACCTCCCGGTATATTTTACTAATGAAAAATTATCCTCAAAGAATAAAAGAACCTTATTCCTTATGCGCTCCTTTTTGGATGTCATGTCATCACACTTGTCCTCTTTACCCAGTTTGTCTACTGTCTCCAGAGTGAAGCTGTAGCTGTGGCTCCCTTTCTTCCCTCGATCTTGGTTGTAGCTTTTCCCCCATTTCAATTCGTCTTCATTCCTTCGTACAAACTTCTCAAACTCATAGTGAGTTCTGTGCTTCCTGCCTTCCTCCAACCGAAACCTTTGTCTCTCTGGTTCTTTGTCTCGAAATCTTCTCTCCAGATCCCTTTGCTCTTTATCACTCTCGCTTTGTGACCTGTGTAGAGCAAGGCAATCTGTTAATTCTACTGCTACTAAAGAAAATCTTTGGGTATAATGATGTTTGACCAATGTTAAGGCAGCAATTTTCAAACTGCCCTTTGCGGTGCAAAGTATCTGCAGACCTTGTGCCTAATTTTCAAAGTGCCGGCAGACATTGCACCTGCTTCTTGGGCAGGTAAACGTCCTACAGAAAATAACACCAATCGATTTTGAAAATCTCATCTGCGTTACATTCTAATCCTGTCCAAAACACACCCATGGGAATGCCTCCTGTGAATACAGTTCAAGGAATGCACGTTGCGAAAGAGCATACAGATTTTAGTCACCTAGAAGAAAGGAAGCTTTTAAATTTAGCATTTTGCTTGGGTAAATAGGTTTTTACCCACATGCCTTTAAAAATTGCCCTAAAACTGCTGTAAAACATGAGTCTGAAGTACTTTCGTAGATGGCACCCTAGCAAAGTCCAGCAGGGCTTAATACTTGGCTCTTTACAGTTGTACAGGGGCAAATGAGTCAGAAATATTCCTAGAGCAGGGGTGAGCAAACCGGGGGGATTGAGCCTCTCCAGGGGGGTTAGAACAATCCTGAAGGAGGCCACACTGGCTGCCCAATGAAGGAAGAAAAATATGTCCATGTTACCGAGTGACATACAGTAATTGTAAGCATGCCACACTTTAGCCACGCATCTCTTTTGGTGGGCAAGGGAGAGGACAGGCCCGGGGGAATCGCTTACTCTGTGATCCAGCTGGATACGGGAGCAGCCACTGTGCAGTTCCACCATCAAGGAGGACCTGCCATACTCAGAACCAGAAGGAGATCCTGATACTGCCAGGTCCTGTCTAGGAGGAGAGATTTCAGCTGTTGCCCGCCAGAGGAAAAGAAGTGGTGAGATAGGGGAGGGGAATGGGCAAAGAGGCCAGAGAGTGGGGGGCAGGAAAATAAAGGCAAACAATGTGTAAAAACACATTTAAAGAAATGAAAACATGAGAAAACTAAATCCGTCCTTTGCGCGCGTGGCCGGGCCTTGTGTCTGTGTCTGACTGGTATGCTTTGGTTTGTGTGTGTGCTCTATGTCTCTGTAAGTGATGTGGTCTGTTTCTCTGGGTCCGTATTTAGATGTGATGTGTCTGTCTTCTGTCTGGGGATGGTGTGTCTATCTGTATTTTTCTGTCTGGGTGTGACATGTCTGTGTCTCTGTGCCGGTCTGGGTGTTGAATTTATGTCTCTCTCTGGGGGGGGGGGGGGGGGTCTGGGGCTGGGTTTGGGATGTCTTTGTCTTTCCTTGTCTACTTTGCTATGGAGTTAGTGTGTCTGTCTGTGGGGTCTCTGAGTTTGTTTCACTCTCTGTTGGTCTGGGTATGAAGTGTCTCTGTCTGTCTGGGGATGAGGTATCTGTTTTTCTTTCTCTAGCTGTCTAGGTCCGGGATTATCTGCCTCTCTGTGCCCACGTGTGTGTATATGTGTGAGTTTAATCCTTTCAATAACTTGTTGGCAATGTGGCTAGCTGGTGATAACCTTTATAATATATGTGTGTGTGTGTGTATATACATACATACATACATACATAATTACATATATATATAGATAGATAAAGCGTTCTTGGGGGGCCCCAAACAATTGCATGAATGAAAGGGGGGCCGCAGCTCAACAGGTCCTACAGAAAGCAATGCAACTCTCTCTTAAGTACTGAAGATATGGTTTCATCCAATTCTGCTGCCAAATGAAAATGTTAGAATCACTGTACAGTATAAAACGTTATGGTTGATGCTGCGCTCACCCTAGAGCTGTCCACACATGGGGATGCCTCACTGGCTGTGCATTACTTACTTTTGCTTAAGTTCTTTCACAAAACTTTCAAATGGTTTGGATTTTATATTCCCAGACACAGAAGATTTTGTCCATTTTATTTCTTC
The DNA here is from genome assembly GCF_901001135.1 of Rhinatrema bivittatum. Classification (NCBI taxonomy): domain Eukaryota; kingdom Metazoa; phylum Chordata; class Amphibia; order Gymnophiona; family Rhinatrematidae; genus Rhinatrema; species Rhinatrema bivittatum. Next base: position 351,949,435 of record NC_042619.1, read on the forward strand.
AACTTCAGTTTCATCCCCTTTATCTTTTTGCTTCTCTGTCACTTGTTCGTCTCCTTTTTCAGGTTTCTTAAGAAGCTAAAAATGATGAAGATTCAAGTTAAACTATCAGATTAATATGCGTAAAATAATCTTTTTTTTGGGGGTAATTTTCCAAGTCATTTACATGCTTAAAGGTAAATTTAGGTTTCTTACCTGCTAATTTTCTTTCCTGAAGTCCTACCAGACCAGTTTAAATGCCCAGCTTTTTCCCCCCCAACCAGCAGATAGAGACAAAGAATAAAAACGTCGCTGGAAGCAGCCTGTTAAGGCAGCGTGACATCTGCAGCACCTTAATATTAACTTTCCAAAACAAGTTTTCCCCTGCTATCGGGGTAAACTTAATTCAACAAGAAAGCTACTCAACCGTTGGTGTACCTTTGCAACCGCTGTACCCCATAATGAAGGAGTTCTAAATAGTCAAAAAGGCACTTAATTTAGAATACTGACAGAAGAAAAGCATACAAGACAAAGGAGCGGGACACTGGGTAGGACCTTGGACTGGTCTGTAGGATTTCAGGAAAGAAAATTAGCAGGTAAGAAACCTAATTTTACCTTCCTTGTTGTGCCTACCACACCAGTCCAAACCCCTGGTATGAATCCAAGCTACCCTTAACCTGGGAGGGACCCTGAAAGTCCCTCTCTCAAGATGCTCACCTCAAAAGCAGCCATACCCCGGGCCTGCATGTCCAGATGATAATTCTGTGAAAAAAAAATGCAAAGTGGACCAGGTAGCGGCCGTGCAAATTTCTTGCGGTGACACAAAGTGGCACTCTGTCCAAGGCATTACCTGAGTTCTCGCGGAATGAGCCTGAATGCCTTCCAGTACCATTAGACCTTTACAAAAGTATGCTGACACTACAGTTTCCTTAATTCTTCAGACAACTGTAGCGTCTGAAGTCTTCAGACCCTTCTTGTATCTGCTAACCAAAACAAACAAATGATCCGGCAGTCGAAATCCACTGGTGACTTTCAGATATTGCAACAGTGCTCTTTGCACTTCCCGAACATGAGGTTCTGCAGCCTCCCAGTCAGAACCAGATCTCAGTCTCTGTAAAGTTCTGGAGAAAATAGATGTTGGTCCTAATTTTTTGACATAGATATACAAATTATATGCTTCTTTTGAGGCCTGTCTAAAAGTTAGTGGGTATTCTAGGAGCTTCAGGGTAAACAGAGATACTAGACAGGGCTGTCCTCATTCCCATTTACTATTTGCATTAGTTATTGAGCCTTTTGCAGAAAACATCAGAAATGTTTCTGAGATTAAAGGCATTACTGGTATATGGTGGATTATAAAATATTATTTGCAAATGATTTAATGTTCACATTGACTGAACCTGAGACTTCTCTAGTTGTGTTGACTAAGGAACTGGAGAGGTTTTGAAGGGTCTCTGGCTTTACAGTGAACATGGACAAATCTGAAATATTGAATATCACTCTTTCTTATAATTTGGTCTTTTTACTGAAAGCCAGATATTCTTTTAAATGGGTCCCAAATTATTTGAAATATTTTGGATACACATAGGGGTAGATGAGGCTAAAATGTTTCAGTTGAATTATCCCCCATTGATTTAAACTCCTTTTCGAGAGTTGGAAGTTTGGGAGCAGTATATTATATCTTGGCTTGGTAGGATCGCAGCCATTAAGTGTTGCGCTCCTCTCGTGGCACGGAGCCGCACCTGTCTTTCCTCCGTGGCCCCGACGTCCACTCCTCAGTGGCCTGGAGGCCGCGGTCCCTGGACTCTGTTGCAGCGTGGAGCCGCTCCCGGAGGCCTTCCTGCAGCCTGGACGATGCCGCTCCCTCCACGGGGCCTGCTCAGAGGCCTGACTCCTCCTGCAGGGCAGCGGCAGGGACGCAGCTGTCCAAGGTCCTGACTTCCTCTTCCTGCTCCTCCTAGGGGGCAGGCCCGTGGCTCTCTTCCCTATTTAAAGGGTCAGTGAGGGTGCGGTCCCTGTGGCCCCACCTGAAAGCTCCTCCCAGGGAGTTACCTCTCTAGCCCTACAAAAGGGCTCAGTTGCCATTCAGTCTTCGCCTTGGAATTGGGTCGTTCCACTGCACCTGGCTCAGTGTTTACTTCGGAGCCCATGTTCTGGTTGACCACTTCCTGGGACTTCCGTTCCATCCGCTGTCTGCTTCCATGGTGGCTGGGACCCAGGTCCAGAAGAACACTCGCTCTGATTGATCCCTCGCCAGGTTGCCACTCTGGTGGCTACTGATCCAAGTGCCATCTGTTCCAGCGTCCTTCAGTTCCAGCGTCCTTCAGTTCCAGCGTCCTTCAGTTCCAGCGTCCTTCAGTTCCAGCATCCTTCAGTTCCAGCATCCTTCAGTTCCAGCATCCTTCAGTTCCAGCATCCTTGTGTTTTCAGTGTCTTCCATGTCTCCGGTTCCCTTGTCTCGTCTTCCAAGGTAGTACCCCTGGACTGTCTTCTCGGTACTGACCTTTTGCCTGTTCCTTGAGCATCCTTGCCTGCCACCTGCCTGGACCTATGCCTGTGACCCGACTACGCTGATCGCCTTCTGGAACCCAACCTTGCCTTGGCTGACTATTCTGGACTGATCTCTTGGTACTGACCCTTGCTTTCCATATGGACTCCTCTTGCTGGCCTCCCATGACTTCCGGCCTTCTTCCTAGACTACGACCGCGCACCCTTGTGTCTCTGCTGAGATCCTGTGAGGCCCACCTGAGACCATCTCCTCCTGTACTCCACCTCCTAGTGGCAGGCACCCTCCGAGTCCAACCGGAGGGCCAGACCAATCCTGCCCTAGGCCAAGGGTCCACTTCATCGCAACATTAAGATGAACGTGTTGCCTTGACCTTGCTACCTTTTTCAGATCTTACCTATTGAGATCACTAACAGGATCTTGAAGAAGAGGCAAAAGAGGGTTTTCAGTTTTATCTGGTGATGCAAACCTCCATGAGTAGCAATGTCGGTTTTATACCAACCTAAAATTTGCAGGGCATTGTATCAACATACATTATGACATGCCATATGATTGATGGGATATATACCTTTTAGCACCACTTTCTTTGTATAATTTTCTCTGTTTTGTATCAATAAAAAAGTATGAATTATTTAAAAAAAACATTTGCGGGGGTTTGGGCATCCCTAATCTTAAAAAACATTACATTACATCACAATTACGAGTTATTTTAGGTTAGCATAGGGAAAAAGATAAACATTGGGCTCAAACAGAATAAGTGTTCTTTGGATCTACAAAGTTGCAGTCACTTGGATGGCTGCCTCAAAAATCTTGGTTCAATTTTGTTTTCAGCTGATCCTTTACCCAATTCACTTTAGAATTGTGGAATCGATGGAAAGCCATGTTAGTTGGTCAAAGAGATTTTATTTTTAGTTCACCTATTAGATCTAATAAGTTGTTCCTCCTGGGATTCTTTTGGGTGATTTTAGGCAATGGCAAAAATTGAGGATTGTAAATTTTAGGCAGCTATGGAATGTTAATAAATGTTCTTTTGAATTTCTGAATGGTAAATTCCACTTACTAAATAAAGATAAATTTCCCTTTATCCAGCTGCAATATTTTATGGCCTAAGGAAGGATAAAAACAGATCTTCTATAAGGGAAAGTACATGTTTTTGTGACAAAGCTGATAATAATAAGCAGTTGATCTCTATTCCATGCTTAATGCTGCGTTGCCAAATAAGCCCAAGCATATACAAAATTGGGAGCAAGATATGAATGAGGTTCTGGATGAGGCTTCTTGGGATCTATGCTTTTTAGTTTTGGGGAAAAGCTTTATTTCCCCTGCCTTGCTCAAGAATGGTTATAACGTATTCTCCAATGATATCTCATACCAGTTTGCCTTAATTAAATATATCCCAAAGTGCAGAATATATGCTGGCATAGCTGTGGTGGTCTGGGTTCATTTTATTATATCAGGTGGGAGTGCCTGCCAGTTCTGAAACTTTGGAATGAGATATTGGGGCTGATCAAAGAGATTACACATATGTTGAGGTCCCTAATTTTATTTTGTTTATTCATCTATCTACAGTGCCTACTAAATTGAACTCCCTGATTCAACAGATATTTATTGCTACTTGGTGCAAGCTAGCAGCTAGGTGGAGAAAATCAAATATGCCTCATAGAGCTTCAGTATGCCAATGTTTACAGAAAATATATTGCTTGGGAAAGCTCACAGTGGTTAAAAATTATATGCTTTGCAAGTTTGAGGTTGTCTGGAAACTATCAAATCTGGTGCAAGATTTAGGTATAGGTTCATGATTTTATGAAGTTTCGGTTCCCTTTGGAAAATATATTATAATTGCTAATGTTGTAGGAAAGTAGGGGGGGGGGTTAAGAAGGGTGGGGGGAATATTAGTTGGGGTTATGATGGTAAAAACGTTATTGTGTTATATTATGTTGCATACAAACTATGCTTGTACTTTTTCACATTTGTTATTCTCTTTAATGTATTTGTCTATCAAAGTGCCTTATTCAAATATTAAATTGAAAAAAAAAAAAGAACCAGCTCTACAAAAGACTATCTCCCCTGATTGATCCAGGAGAAAGCAGAAACTACTTTACGCAAAAACAAAGGCACTATGCAAATAGAAACCCCTTCTGGGGTAATCCTCAAGAAAGGATTTTGACAAGTCAAGGCCTGAAGCTCCTAAACTCTCCTGGCCAAAGAAATGGCCACTAAAAAGACTGCTTTCAGGGTCAGGTCTTTGAGTGATGCCTTCCAAAGAGGTTTAAAGGGAGCTGTAGTCAAGGCCTTCAAAACCAGTTTGAGATTCCAGCTGTGGACCAACCCCCAAACTGAAGGTCATAACTGCTTGACCACCTTGAGAAAATGAACAACATCCAAATGAGACTCCAAGGAGCTACTGTGAATATTTCCCCTGAAATAGGAGAAAACTGCCACATACACCTTTAGGGGATTCAAGGCAAGGCCCCTTTGTAGACGTCTTTGTCAAATGGAAAGGATACTGAAGACGGAAGCCTGAAACGGCAGAATGCTATTCTCTTTACACCAAACTTTAAAAACTTTGCAAATTCTGACATAAGCCAAGAAGATCAACTACTTATGTGCCTTAAGTAATATAGAGACTACCTCTTCAGAATAACCTGTTTCTTAACTTTCTCCTCTCAAAAACCAAGTCGTGAGACACAAGTGAACCTGTTGGTCATAAATCACTAGTCTCTGAAATAACAAAGCCTACTCTTGATCGAACCTCAGGAGCCTTTGCACTCTGAGCTGTATTACTTCCTCCCCCGAAGTCACTGAACATTCTATATCATCCAATCTATTAGAGGCCAAGGAGGGAAGACATATAGGAGTTGATCCAACGGCCGATGCTGAACTAGGACGTCTACACCTGCCAATCCTGGCTCTCTCCTGCAGCTGAAGAAACATGAAAACTTCACACTGATAGTTGAAGCCAATAAGGCAATCTGAGGAACTCTCCATGTGACACGAATTAAGAAGAATGCTGTGTCTGACAACTCCCACTCCATGGGGTCCAACTTGTGTCTGCTCAGATAGTCCACCTGGCAAAGTGTGCTGCTGAGATCACTAAGAGATGAGACCATGCTCACAGGAACAAACAAAATTGCGAGATACCTGGTCCCTCCATGCCAGTTTATGTAAGCTACAACCATCGCAAGAAAACACTCTCATTTCCTTTCCTTGTACCAGTGGAAGATTCTCCTGATCACACTTGTTTCTAGCTTATTGATGGACCACAATTTCTGTACCACATTCCAGGAGCCCTGTGCTGTTTACTCCTGACAATGTGCTCCCCAACCATTGTAATCACTGTCCAGTTTGGAATTTCCAGCTTCATTCCCCTGGACAGAATGTCTGTCAAGAGCCAAGCCAGGCTGAGTTTGGCTTCCAGAACTGTGGAAATCAAATCTCATAATCTTGAGACTGAGAGTTTCAGCAAGATAAAAGTGTTCTGCAACTGGCGCATATGTGCCGCTGCCCAAGGGTCCAAGTCCAGGATCAAAGTGATTGAACCCAGAACCTGAAGATAATCCCACACCCTGGGCACTGCTAATTGGTGAAACTGCCTCACTTGATTCTGAAGTTTTAATATCCCCTCTGTCTTGAAAAATATTGTCATCTGCAAAGTATCAAAATGGGCTTCCAAAGAATCCAAGACACGAGAAGGCTGCAACTTGCGCTTTTGAAAATTGATCATCCTACCTAATTCTGCAGGATTCAAATCATCCTGGATATGTCTCTATGACCTCATCTTCCGGCTTGAAACATAATCCCTTCCTTTTTGGAGTATAATTTTCACCACCCCCATTACCTTGGAGAAAATCTGAGGGGTGGTCATGAGGCTGAAAGGCAGAACTTGAAACTGAAAATGCTTCCCCAGGACTGCAAACTTCAGAAACCTTTGATGATCCCTCCGGATGAGAAAGTGAAGGTATGTGTGATAACATTGAGTGGTCTTTGGCTTTATAAGGGTGTGGGAGGATGGAATAGTCTGGATTTTATTTATTTATTTATTTATTGTTTTTGTTATACCGAGTTTCATGATAGGCATCACATCAACCCGGTTTACAAATAACAAGGAGTGTAAAGCATAACGTAACGTAAAAAACAATATTTTCAATAAGAACCTTGAACTTTAAATACAGTGAATCAGAAAAAGGGAGAGGGAAAGTTACAAAAAACAAGGAAAATAAACTTGGGATGGAAGGGGAGAAATTGAACAGCACAATATTTACTTTTCAGCCTATTGATACATTAGAATAGCAAGTGAAAAAATAAGACTATGAAACGGTACATAGGTAATCAAATGAATAAATATGACAGTTGTGAATGGTAATAGTATGATAAATATTCAGCAGGAATTGGATGTCAGCCTTTTCTCCATAGAAAGCAGTTGCTTACCTGTAACAGGTGTTCTCCCAGGACAGCAGGATGTAGTCCTCACATATGGGTGATGTCATTAGGCGGAGTCCTATTACGGAACACTTTTGTCATGCCATGATCCCTGTGTCCAGTCTCGTTAGTAGCAAAAAGTGCGAGTGAAAAATAAAATAACAAAACATAAGCGGACCCAACTCCGTGGGGTGGCGGGTGGGTTTCGTGAGGTCTACATCCTGTTGTCCTGGGAGAACACCTGTTACAGGAAAGCAATTCTGCTTTCTCCCAGGACAAGCAGGGTTGTAGTCCTCACATATGGGTGATTAGCAAGCTACAGGCTGACTCATATTAAAACAGGCCAATAGCAGACAACTCATGCAACAGGCACAATAATTGGGGTGCTATTGGGAATGATGAGGCAGCCTGAAATCACAGCAGGTGGTTGTGGAAGGAGTTGGGCATTATTCTGGAAAAAAAGTTTTCAAGACAGATTGTCCATTGGCAGAGTCTTGACGGCCGTCCTAATCTAAGCAGTAGTGGGCTGCGAATGTGTAAAGAGAGCTCCATGTCGCAGCCTAGCAGATGTCGGCAATTGGTACTGAACGATAGTGTGCTACCTACGTTGCCATGGCTGTTACAAAATGTGTCTTCATTCACCCCTGGAGAGGAAGGCCTGCTTTTTCATAGCAGAATTCGATACAGTCTGCTAGCCAGTTGGAGAGAGTTTGTTTGCCCACTGCAACTCCCAGCTTGTTTTTGTCAAAAGAAACAAAGAGTTGGGTGGATTTCCTATGGACTGCAATGTGGTCTAGATAGAATGCAAGTGCACGTGTACAGTCCAAGGTGTGCAAAATCCTCTCGCCCTGGTGAGAGTGAGGCCTTGGGAAAAGAGTGGGCAGTCTATAGACTGAGTAAGGGGAGAGACTGTGTCCACCTTAGGAAGAAATTTAGGGTGAGTACAGAGGACCGCTCGGTCATGGAGGAACCTAGTGTAGGGTGAGTATGCAACAAGGGCTTGTAACTCACTGACCCTTTGAGCAGATGTAATGGCTACAAGGAAAAGAATTTTCCATTTTAGAATTTTTAATGTCATAGAAATGCAAAGGCTCAAATGGGGAACGCTTGAGCCTTGTGAGTACTACATTTAGGTCCCACTCCGTAACCAGTGATCATAGAGGAGGCTTAAGTTGTAGAAAGCCCATCATAAGCCAACTCATGAGGGGTTGAGCAGTTATCAGGGCATCCCCTACTCCCTGGTGGTACGCTGAAATGGCACTGAGGTGTACCTGTGCAGAGAATGTCTGAAGACCAGAATCCGAAAGGTACCCTATATAGCCTAACAGAGATGGAGTGGGGCAGGAAAAGGGGCCAATACCTTTTTGTGTACACCATTTGGTAAATTCTGTCCATTTCGAATGGTAAGATTTATGTGTGGAAGGTTTGCGTGAAGCTACAAGTACCTGAAAAACATTAGTGAAAAGATTTGAGGGTTTGGATGGTATAAATTGCCGTGATTGTGTATTATGAGATTGAGCTGTGGACAGGTGAATTGGTTCCTGGATTGATAGGGCGAGAAGTATGGGGAAGCATACTTGTCGAGGTCAGTATGGGGGTATGAGAATCATTAAACCCCTGTCCTGCTGTAGCTTCACGAGAGTTTTGGCTATGAGCGGTATTGGAGGAGACATATATAGGAGGCTTTTGTTCCAGGGGCGAGCAAAGGCGTCCATGGCTAACGCGTTTCATTGCCTGTGTAGGGAGCAGAATCTGTCCACTTTGTGGTTCAATTCGGACGCAAAGAGGTCGATGGTTGGTTGACCTCAGCGCTAGAAGATTTATGCTCACTACACATGGATTCAGAGACCACTCGAGGGGATGGAGACATCGATTGAGATGGTCTGCTAGTACGTTCGGTATGCCTGTTAGATAAGTGGCCCGGAGATGCATGGAGTGTGCAAGGGCCCAGGCCCAGATCTGCGCGGCTTCCTGGCAGAGCCTGTGCATCCCTGCTTGTTCGAGTGCCACATTGCAACTATGTTGTCTGTCTATATCCACACAGTTTTGTGTGAGAGGCAGTGTTTGAAGACGTAAAGGGCATAACGTATGGCTCGAAGCTCTAGGAAGTTGATGTGAGACTGTTCATTGAGCGGAGTCTACACATCTTGGGTTTGGAGGTTGTTAATACGAGCTCCCAACCCAAGTTGGATGCGACCATGGCCAAGGTCACCTGAGGAATTGGTTACTGGATCGGAGACATGGATCAGGGACGAAAGCGGTTAAACGGTTTAGAGCCACTGAATTTGAAAGTGCACTGAGTTTTTCCCATGGCTAGTCTGGCCATAGGAGTGATGTGGACCATGGAAGCCTTGTCGCCCAGCAATGGGAAGGATTGATGGGTTGAGGCTATGTTGCATGCGCGCAGAGATGTGGACAGTTTGATAGGATGTCTGCGCGGTTGTTGGGCAGGAAGGCCTTTCAGACTGTAGTGCCCAGATCTGCTCCGATGGAGGTAAGGAGGTGAGACGGATCCATATGGGATTTATGGTAGTTGATCAGAAATCCCAGCAAATTTAGTAGATTTATAGTGAGTCTTAGAGAATTTAGAGCTCCTTGTTTGGATTGACTCCTTATTAGGCAGTCGTCCAGGTAAGGAAACACGTGAATGCTGTTTTTTCGTAGATAAGCGGCAATCACTGCTAGGCATTTGGTGTAATACATGAGGTGTCGAAGCTGGTTCGAATGGCAGAATTTGGTATTGAAAATGCTGTTGAATTATCCGGCTAAATGTCTCTGAATATGGACCTCAACATTTTTAATCTTTGGTTTTATTCAGATAAGCCAGCTATTCAGAGCTGTAGTGATTAGATTTTATTTCTAGGTGAAATTATTTCCTCCCTAATCCTAATTTTAGGATATGCACAGGGAGCTGTTACTTGAGATCTCCAATCTGCTGCAGGTCCCTATCAGATTGCTCATGATCTGTGACCCTAGCAGGGCTCAGAGGCAAAAGTTAGCAAATAACACAGATGTTCCTCAGAGGAACAATAACCTCAAATGAATATAATTTCATCCATGGTAGAGCAGAATGACATGCAATTTATTTATTTATATAAAAAAAAGTCTCACATTAAACTGTCAATGTAAGAGTATTAATACTATAGACACTGTAATCTGTTTCAGCATTCCATGAGCAGAAAAAAATACATACTTTGAATTAAATGAGCACAAAATACACAAAGAATTGATTGTATAAATAGACCAAGCAGGGAAGTTCTTAAAAATTAGCCTGAAAATCAGAACAATGGAAATTAACTGTGCCAAATATTTAAGATACTTTTTAAAATTACCTTGATCCTGATTTCTTTCTCGGCTATTTTCTTCTGCTTCTCTGCCTCCTTTCTTTTCCGCCTTTCTTCTTCTCTGCGCTTTCTTTTTTCTTCCTCTCGCAGACGTTTTTTCTCCAGTTCTCGCCGCCTCCTCTCTTCTCTTTTCTCTTCTCTGATTCGCTAAAACATTTTTGGGAGTTATTTTCAAGAAGCCACAGGGAAATACAACAGCTTTGCAATAAAAATACCAGGCCTCCAATAAAAGTTAAGACTTACCTGCTTTTCTAATTTCCTGTTTTTAATGTATTCCAAAAGAGGTGTAGTTCTTCGAGCTAAAGCACCAGAAGAAATACAAAGAAGCATTTAGTTACTAAAATGATATTTAAAGATGCATTAAGGTTATAGTGAAAGTTATATGTAAATTTAAGAATTTTTGGATATTGCTGGAGGATGCATAGATTGGTATTGGCTACAAAACGGAATCATTTCAGTTTAAAGTGCCTCTCTCCCCTATAATAGTCTTCCTTAGACAGATTCTGTTACAACTTGGGCATGTGTGTTTCCAAGTGGCTTTACAGGTGGCTTTGGGTAGTTGATTTGGTTCACAGCACACTGTTTCTGCCACTAGGTCTGGCTTTAGGGGTGTGCAACTTGTGTAGATGCACAGGGTGCCACCGCTTCAATAGCACTGCAGTGGCTTTGCAGGAGCAGCACTGATCACAGTACTCTAGGAGGGGAGGGGGGGGGGGCCCTTTGGCTATTAAAGACACCATTCCCAGTGCTAGCACAAAGTACTACAGCATTAAAACTGGCACTGTCTGCCTCTCTGTTACTGTCATAGAGCTTCATGTGATGAGATGCTTGTAGTAGACAGTTCTTTCAGCTGGGGTGGCCTTGGGCAAATGAGTTGGTGTTGATGTCCATTTCTTCTTCTTGGCCTTCAGAATATCATTAAAGTACTTTCAATGTCCTACTGTGGCTCATATGCATTGGTTAAGCTGAAAGAAAAAAGCCTGCTTTGGGTGTTTGAACTCAGATACCTGGATGGCATGGCTGGCTCAGTGAAGTTGGCGTCCATTGATCATTGCCTTGATGCCCATGGTGTTTGCTTGCTAGAGAATGCTAATATTGGTGCATTTGTCTTCTGATTAGATTCATATTCTCTAATGTTCGAATAGGGCCTCATCTGAGCACCAGTTATCATCATACAGTATGGTTCAGTTTTGCTAATACGAAACAGAGAAGTCAAATGAAGACTGAATTTTGAATTTCAAAAATATGGACTTTGTCAACTTGGGGGCATACTTGGAGGAAGAACTGGAAGACTGGGAGAAAATGTGTGAAGTGGAACAACAGGAGCTATCACAAAGGAAACAAATCTACATGTTAGAAAAGTAAACAAAAGTAAGAGGAAAAAGAAACCAATCTGGTTCTCTAAGGAGGTGGATGAAAAAAATAAAGCTAAAAAGTTCAAGTATAAAAGATCCCAAAAAGAGGAACACAGGGAAAAATATCTGTTAAAACTGAGGGAGATGAAGAAAAAAATAAGGAAAGCAAAAGGTCAAACGGATGAAAGGATGGCCAAATAGGTAAAGTGAGGTGACAAAACATTTTTCAGATATATCAGTGAAAGAAGGGAGGCCAGAACTGGTATAGTGAAATTAAAAGGTGATGAGGAGAAATGTGTGGAGAGTAACGAATAGCAGAAATACTAAACAAATACTTCAGTTTGGTATTCACTAAAGAAGACACTGGAGAAGGACCATTACTGGTTAACAAGACCGTAGGTGGGGATGGAGTAGACGAAACTCCATTTACAGATGAGAATATATGGGAGGAGCTAAGCAAACTGAAAGTGGACAAAACCATGGAGCCGGCTGACATACACTCCAGGATACTGAAGGATCTCAGAGATGTCCTGGCGGGTCCGCTGAAGGATCTGTTCAAGAGATCCTTGGAAATGGGAGTGGTGCCACGGGATTGAAGAAGAGCGGTGATGGTCCCATTTCACAAGAGTGGTAGCTGAGAGGAAGCTGGAAACTATAGGCCGGTTAACCTCACCTCGGTGGTGTGAAAATTAATGGAGACTCTGCTGAAGAAAAGGATAGTGAACTATCTGCAATCCGGTGGGTTGCTGGACCCAAGGCAGCATGGATTCATCAGGGGAAGGTCCTGACAGACAAATTTGATTGATTTTTTGATTGGGTGACTAGAGAATTGGATCGAGGAAGAGCGCTCAATGTGATCTACTTGGATTTCAGCAAAGCTTTTGATTTGGTCCTGCATAGAAGGCTTGTGAATAAAATAAGAAGCTTGGGAGTGAGTGCCAAGATGGTCGCATGGATTACAAACTGGTTGACTGACAGGAGAAAGGAGACAGCATGTAATTGTAAATGGAACCTACTCTGAAGAGAGATCAATGTTATGTGAAGTGCCACAGGGATTGGTGTTGGAACCAATTCTGTTCAATATCTTTAATGACATTGCGGAAGGGATACAAGGTAAAGTTTGTCTGTTTGCAGAAGATACTAAGATCTGCAACAGAGTAGAGATGCCTGAAGGAGTAGAGAGAATGAAAAGTGATTTAAGAAAGCTTGAAGAGTGGTCGAAGATTTGGCACCTGGGATTCAATGCCAAGAGCAGAATCATGCATCTAGGGTGCGGTAATCCAAAGAACTGAATGTGATGGGGGGTGAAAGACTGATGTGCATAGACTGAGAGAGGGATTTTGGGGTAACAGTGTCTGGTGATTTGAAAATGGTGAAACAATGTGACCAGGCGATAGTTAAAGCCAGAAGAATGCTGGGCTGCATAGAGAAAGAAATAACTAGTAAGAAAAAAGAGGTGATAATACTCTTGTATGGGTCTTTGGCAACAAATTCCAGAGCTTTATTGTGCATTGAGTGAAAAAGAATTTTCTCCGATTAGTCTTAAATGTGCTACTTGATAACTTCATGGAATGCCCCTTAGTCCTTCTATTATTCGAAAGTGTAAATAACCGAGTCACATCTACTCATTCAAGACCTCCCATGATCTTAAAGACCTCTATCATATCCCCCCCCTCAGCCGTCTCTTCTCCAAGCTGAACAGCCCTAACCTCTTCAGCCTTTCCTCATAGGGGAGCTGTTCCATCCCCTTTATCATTTTGGTTGCCCTTCTCTGTACCTTCTCCATCGCAACTATATCTTTTTTGAGATGCAGCGACCAGAATTGTACACAGTATTCAAGGTGCGGTCTCACCATGGAGCGATATAGAGGCATTATGACATTTTCCGTTTTATTAACCATTCCCTTCCTAATAATTCCTAACAGTCTGTTTGTTTTTTTGAGATAGGATAGAGGCAGTCCAAAGAAGGGCAACCAAAATGGTACGGGGTCTGTATCAGAAGATCTATGAGGAGAGGCTGAAGGATATGAATATGTATACCCTGGAAGAGAGGAGGTGCAGGGGAGATATGATATAGACCTTCAGAAACCTGAAAGATTTTAATGATGCACAAACTTCAAACCTTTTCCGTTGGAAAGAAAACAATACAAGTAGAGGTCACAAAATGAAATGCTGGGATAACTCAGAACCAATATCAGGAAATATTTCTCATGGAAAGGATGGTAGATGCCTGGAATGCCCTTCCGGAGGATGTGGTGAAGACTAAACAAACAATTCAAGGGGGCATGGGATAAAAACTATGGTTCTCTAAAGGCTAGAGGACGGAAATGAGAAAAGTATGCAGTGGGGTAACTTGCTGGTGCAGTGGCTACTACCCTTAGCAGACGTCATGGAGATTACTTCCCTTAACCAATAAGCCTTGATGCTTTTAATGCAACTGCAAAATTGCTCCCCACTTAGATGGCTAGAGGATGGAAATGAAGAATAGGTGCAAGGGGATAACTTGCTGGTGAAGAAGTTATTAACTTTAACAGATGTTCATTGCCTAGACGGCAGAGGGAAATGAGGAATAGGATTCAGACAACAACCAAGGGCCCTGACTTCTACCGTCTGGGATACTCATACACATACATAAGGGAAAAAGGACAGGACTGCTTCTACATCCAAGTCCTAAAGGAAATGAAGAAATCATGCATGGGGATAACCTGCTGGTGTGGCAGTTACTAACCTTAGAAGAAAGCATGGAGATTACTACCCTTAACCAATAAGCCTTGATGCTTTATATTTAAATCTTTTTATTATTATTATTATTATTAGTGTCACATAACAAGCAACAGGCTAATCACTCCAATAGTGGAAATAATAATACAGAACAAAAAAAAAGATGCAACCTGATGGTTTTGATCCTTAACACAGCAAGTGCTTAGCAAACTTTAACAAGAGAATATCAAGGCAAAACTCTCAAACTACCCACCCCCTTGTTTCTCCATATAAATGAGTCCAACATCAGTCGAAATGTGTTCATTAATAGGTATTCAAAAGCTGACTTCTAGCACGTAGTGACAAAGAATCCAGATAGGGAAGCAATGTATTTAAAATCCTTTGCTTCCTATGCAGGTGGCTCCATTTGCCGATCATCAGTTCCATGATTAGGAGACAGTAAACAGCATTTCTCCAGAAGATAAAAGATGGATCCAAAAATGCAATATAGTGGTTCTAGCAACCATCAGAACTTTAGAAACCTACAGTCTTTGAGCATCAGAAAAGTTCTTGCCAAAGGAAAAGAACAAAAAACTGCCAATTGTACAGAAAAAGGAATTTGGATAGAAAGAACAATATTCATATAATCAAATTCTTGTTTCCAAAACAATTGTATGTTAGCGCAATACCAAAAAGAATGCCCTAAGGTGCCCACTTCAACGTTACATTTAATACACATCTGACTGTTAAGCCCATCATAAAAGCTTGTCTCTGCGATGTATATGCTCTAGACATTTTTCACGTAGATGCACATTTTGTGTGATTTTAGAAAAACAGCCATAGCAAGCCTTAAAATTTGATAAAGAAATAGGGGTACATATTTCTTGTGTCCATTTGGACCATAAAGAATCTAGGGAAAAGGTACCAAAAAAGAACTTCAAAGACTTGTGGAAAAAATATAATGAATGACTGGTTAGATTCTCCAAATCATACCAGTCCTGAAAACTTCCAACACTTTGGCTGCAAGATCAGTCAAACTTAAAGAACCAACTTAGTTTTGCAATTGCAAATAGCTGAAAGCATCCATAGTAATATCAATCAATCTGGGTCGCATAGAATCGAAAGAGAGCATTTTTCCATTTTCCTCAATAACATGGGATAGTAAGAAACCCTCCACCTGTGCCCAGATAGAAAACACCCTTCTCTCCAACCCCGGTTGAAAAGCCATGTTACCATTTATAGGTAAGACCCAATTATAAGTAAGACCCAATTTAGTGGTAATCCAACGCCAAGTCTTCCTAGAAGGTGAAATGAGGATATGATTTTTCTAACATGGGGGTAACTGGGAATCCATAGCATGTAATATACATCTGAGTTGCAACGGGTAGGCAATCGCAGCTTCATAGTCACAATAAAAAGACGTGGCCATAATCCATTCACCTAAATGGTGAAGGTGAGCTCCATAGTTGTATAGTCAAATATCAGGTAAACCCATCCCTCCATATTTGCCAACAGCCATTAATTGTGTTACAGGTATCCTAGGTTTCTTCCCCCTCCATAAATAAATTTGGAGCTCCCTATGGAGATTATAAATGTCTTTCCTGTTGAGGAGTAAAGGTAAAATACTAAGTGTGTAAAGCCATTTAAGGAAAACGATCATTTTATATAGTTGAATCCGACCCCCTAGAGTTAAAGGTGTCCAATACTGCAAACAAGCTTTGGTGTCATTTAGTAATTTAGCAATGTTAATATCATGTAAGGAGGATAGATTTGCCAGGAACAAAATACTCAAGTATTTTAGCTAATGTTCTGTCCATTTCAAGGGGAAGTTTTCCTCCCAGACTTGTACCCCCAGCTGCCTTTAGCCATAGCTTAAGCTTTATCTAAGTTTAATTTCAGACCGGCTAGGTTCCGATAAAAAGAAAGCGCCTGCAATAAGACGGAGAGAGATTACCAATATGAAAAAGCAAGTCATCGGCAAAGGCCGCAACCTTAAAAGTGTGATTCCTTATGGAAACTCCAGGTATGTTCTCATCTAACAATATGGTGCGGTATGACGGTAGCGGAACCGACCGTAAAAAATTTTAAGACTTACTGCGATGGAAAAAAGGGAGACCCCCCTATGGGGTCTAAAATTTTTAAGAGTTTTTTTTCAACTTTTTTATGTAGTGAAAATTCACCACAGGACTCCTATAACCGCGAGGCTAACGGCTTCATGGAAAAAAGAAGATTGAAGGGAGACCCCTGTGGCTCGAGGGATCATGGCATGCTGGGCATGCTATGAAGGCTCAGGATGCCAGTCAAAAGTTTCTAGAAACTTTGACAGAAAGTTTTCTGGGATAGGGCTCCGTCAGTGACATCACCCATATGTGAGGACTAGCATCCTGCTTGTCCTGGGATAATAATAATAATTGGTGGGAGAGGCATACCTCTTTGAGGCTTTCACTCTTGCTCCACTTAGTTTATGAAAATTGGGGCAGAGGGGCACACTTCCTTGAGGCTCTCGCTCTTCCCCCAAAGAGAAGAGAGGCACTCCTCTTTAATGCTCTCACTCTGGCACTATACTTTCAGTTTCTTGGGACAGGGACGGTGATAAACAGGTGTTTGCTAAGTTCTGGTAACTGAACAAGTGGGAAAAGAGGAGGAGGGCCTTTGGAAATTCACTAGTATTTATTGTATTCTTAGTCTGTGTGCTTGTCGTTGATCGCAGACCTTGTTACACTAAGAGGTTTTTCCAAATAATGTTGATACTTGTTAAAATAATTAGGAAGCGTGAAGTAGCTAAGAAGCTTATGCACTACCACAGTTTACACAATGTTCTCATATGGCAGATTGCAAGAAGAAATACATTTTTTTTTCTTTTCTGTTTTCAGAGATACCTCAAATGCTTTTCATGTTTTTTTTAGAAATCTGTACAATTAATTTTATCTGCACCACAGCACGGCCAGAAAAGAGTCATCTAGCATGTTTAGCTATGACTGTGTTGCAAATACAACATTGGTATATGTTCGTCTACTCCATTTGGAGAAACCTGTAGCTTTAATATACTGGAGTATAAATATTTGAACTCTGATGACCATACCGGTTTTATACTCTGATTTAATATCAAATGATTTAACTGTTATGTTTTGCAAGAATCATTTTTTTTACTTATTTTTTTCTTTTGGGAATTCCACTTTTGGTTCATGTCTTATATGTCTGATCAATTGTCTTCCTGAGAATATTGTTGAGTGCTGTTTATGTCTTTTATGGTTGTTTGTTAGATTTCAAGGGTAGTTTTTCAACAAAGGGGAGGAGATGGTTTAAGAGGGTTTCCAGGACATTATGGAAGCAGAAAATAAACATTATTATGCATAACAAATATAAAACAGCTAAATAAAAACAAAGTTCAATTTCAAAAGCCATTTAGACGATTAACTCACAAGTTGTCCGTCTAGATGGCAAATTAGGTATATTCATCCAGCTAAATTATTGCTGGATAGGTCATTATCCAGCTACAATTTAACCAGATAAAAAAGAGGCATTGCTAAGTGGGGTTTATTTACTTAAAAGTTTTATTTAAAATATTTTATATACGATTTTTTATACTAAATGTAATCAAAACGGTTTACAATGTAACATACTTAAAATCACAAAATAAAATAATGCAAAGTAAAAAGACTTTAAAGAAACTTAAAAAACAAACAAACGAGTAATTATCTGGCTAACTTAGCCGAATTTCAATTATAGAACGATAAATTGTATATAGTTTACACTTCCAGCATAGCTTTGACAAAGACTACACTGGAGCGGTCCGGGAGCGGGTAAGAGCTTATCTCGATCCCGGCAGGGATTTCCATGGCTCTTGGGGGGGGGGGGGGGGGGGAGGAGGGTCTTGGGGGGGGGGAAATGCATGTAGCAACACAGAGCTTAAGAGAGAAGGGAGGGGAGAAGGGGGAAGGGACTACCGGCAAAAGAATTTGTGACTGCTTTGAGGAAGGGGCTCGGGGGTGCCACCCGCCAACCACGCACAAGTTTGATTAAGTTTAAAAGGGGGATTGTGGCTGGGAGGTGAATGGTTAAAAATCCACCATAGTCCCTTTACAACTTGTTTAATCTTACATTCACAGCACTACTTACTCAGATATCTATAGAAGATATCCAGATAAGTAGCAAGTTATCCGGCCACACAAGGCCAGATAACTTCAAATCCTAACCGGCTATATTCAAACAAGTTAACCTTAGCCGGATAACTTGTCCATTAACTGCCCTACTGAATATGGACCTCATAGTTAATAAAACATACCGATAAGTTCTCTTGTCTTGGCTTCTATCTCTCCCAACAGAGTCTCAGGATTGGCACAGATTTTCTCTTCATCAGCACAATAGCTTTCTAAAAACTTTCGATATTCTGGATCTATAAAATAAAAAGATTCTAAAAATTTTTATATTTCCAATAGAAAAGACCTCATTTCACACACATAAAAACATTCCCAGGAACATGTACTCATTTGGATATAAATGAAGGATCTTGTGCCTTAACTGAAGGCCTCTTTCTGCCTCTTTTTCCCAATCAACACAGCAGTGAGTGTGGCTGGTGTAGGTTCCAATTGAAAAATCCTTCTGTACCATAAATACTTAATTCTTTATTGTTATCCTTCTATTCTTCCCTAACAAAGTCCAGGGATAAATGTTTCTTTGAAAAAATACATTAATTCATCAACTTCATCCAGAGCTGGTGCAAGGTATTAGGTATTCTAGGCAAATCCCTGGCTTCTCACTCTTCTTTTGCCACCAGCAGATTGGGATGTGGTCTCCGGCCTCTCACGCTTCCATTACTGGTGAGATGGACTCCACAAGCAAGGGTGGGATTTTGCTGCTTCCCTTTCCCCCAGGGTTTGGCGCTCTAGATGACTGCACAGTATGCCCTGGAAGCGCCAGCCCTGACTTCAACCACCTTAAAACTACCTTTCTTTCAGCAATTATTAATTTTATGGTTCAAAGTAGGCAAACTTACCTCAAGAACCTCAGCTAATTATGCTCTATGAGCCTTAAAATTTTTTGTTGAGCTAGATCTGACACTTGTTTTTGACTAACCTTTGACATCTGAATCCAAAAATGACCCCAGTTTTTCTCTATCACATCAACTTTTTAAGGTACAGGATACCCTCCCTTTGTCCCAAAAATCATACAAGGAAATAAAAGAAAAAATTACCTGAATATACTGTTTATTCAGAGTTATTTTATGCATACAAAGGCTATATATTGTTATTGTAAGTCAAATTGTGTACAAGTAGTAAAGTTCTGCTACCAAACATACATATTAAGGTAAACATTTACGCTTATAGCTTTTCCGGCAGTGTTCAATCTGTGGACAATCTCGCCTGATGCTCCAACAATAGTCAGCCATCATATGTACATCCCATCTACCCTGATACTGTGCCTCCATGACCTTCAAATCTTGGTGGAATCGTTCACCTTGCTCATCACTGACTGCACCAAGGTTTTTCGGGAAGTCAGCAAGATGGCTAAGCAGAAAATGCACCTCGATGCTCATGTTGCAACGAAGCATTTTGAAGCTCTCCAAGAGTTTCTGGACAATTTCAGTGTAATTCTGTGCTCATGTATTTCAAAGAAAGTCCTTGACAAGGTTTTTGATTGACAACCAAGCATTCTTTTGGAGTTCTGACATTGTCCCGATGAAATGTTCATCTTTAATGAGCTGCCGAATCTGTGGACCTTCAAACACACTGGCCTTTATCTTTTTAACCCCTACACTAATACCTAAATCTCACATTGAGTAACTAGGTGGGCCTCCTATAGAGATATAAATACCTACCTAGTATGAGGGCCTTATAGCTAGACGCGCTCTCTCTCTCTCCCCCCCCCCCCCCCCCCCCCCCCCCCACCAGTGGTGGTAGGCTATGCTCTGTCTCCCCTAGCAGCTTAAAATACTGAAAATGCTATTTGCGAAAAATCTCTTCCCCCCCAGTGGTCATAGGTAGGAATTACAACAATTCTGGCACTTTCCACAAAGTGCGAAAAAGTTATCACAGTTTGCGGGTAATACCTATGCGAAGTGCTAAGATAGGCTGTTTATCGCAAAGTGCACTATTAGCATAAAACACGCCCCTTTTCCTATCACATGCGATATTTAGTGCATTTTGATAAATCCAGGCCTAAGATAGGCTGTAGAAAAAAACGACGTGTTAGAAGAAAACTAACTGCAGTTTTGAAATCAGCATGCTTATTTAAGACTAAAACAGCTGAAAAATCGAACTCAACAGGAATTATGTTAAAAATTGTTCCCCAGTGTTATCCACTCCATCCCTTCTGATACTTTAATGGCTCTTCTGTCATGTGTCTGATTTTTTTTTTTTTTGACGTTTGAAGCTTAAAACTGCATACCATGCCAAAAGTGTGATATAACAAAGGTAGCCATATAGAGCAGTAAAATTATTTCACTCTCTTTTTATACAGTTTTTCATATAATGATTGCCGCCTGACTTGGCAAACAGCAGCCTATTTAAATTAGGCTTATTTAAATTATGGTCCACTATCACACCATGATCCTTTCCAGTTTTGTTACAGAAAGTACTGACCCATTCAGTAAAGAATCTCTTACTGTGATCTACATGCATCTATATATGCTAAGCTTCATCGCCCACTGATATCTGATATATCTGTCTATTATATAAATTAGGTATTCTTATTTTAAATTACTGTTTTTAGTTTTATGTATGCTTTATCCTGCACGCCGCCTCAAACTTTTTTGTGATGAGTGCGGGCTATAAATTTTAGTAAATTAAAATATGAGCATTGTTTTGCATTACAGGCATATCTTCTATTTTATTCACTACTTCAGTTTTCTATAGTGAACAAAGATTGCATAATTACTCTTTATGTCTACCTCTAAATCATTTATAAAGAAACTAGAGAAAACTGTCCAGCATTGCTCTGGTTGTCTGATCCATAACAGCTATGAATTTTAAAATCAAACAAAAGTAAAAACAATACATAGTGTTTGATTTTGTTAAGTAATTAACAGAAAGCATATTGACATTTAGGGAACCTCTCTGTGCACTATACTGACAGTATATTAGATGTTTCTCATTCCTCAACTGAAGAGAGCGCTAAATAGCAATTGTTATAGAGGAAGATTAAATAGTACCAGTTTCATTAGAGATCCCTAGGGTACTGCATTATTTATCACCCTGCATTGAGAAAATGGATCAGTTAGTCTTACTGTTTCCTATCTTTTAACCAGTTCACAATCCAAAGCAGTGGTGTAGCCAGGGTCACGCAATAAGGGCTTCCTGACACCAGAGGAAGAAGCTTGCAGGATGGCTGCCGCAGTTCCCATCCCACAGTGGCCAAAGAGAAAGAGAGCCGCAGCGGACATTTCCCGCAGTGGCTGAAGAAGGGGTCTGGTGGTGCCTGAAGAAGACACCCTTGTGTGTGTATGCGTGTGTGAGTGGAAGACTTTGTGTATGTAACTATGAGTGGGGGACCTGTGTGCGTGTATGTGTCACATTTCAGGACGGTGAGCTCTAGGGCCGCTGTTGGATTGGCACAGCCTAGTTCATGCAAGCACGGACTAAGCCTCTACAGGTAGTGGCAGATGTGTTGCTAGTTACGTTCGGGACAGCCAGCGTCCAGGCAGAGACAGAAGGTAGGATAAAGTCAGGGCTGGCAGAGTTCACGCAGAGACGAGGAAACAAACTAAGGTCAGGGCAGGCAGCAAGTGAAGCAGTGTCAAAGGTCAGGCCGGGTCAACAACGAGAAGTCCAAGGCAGAGAAAAAGCAGGACGGGCAGGCAGGGAGACAGGAGCGGAGCAAGGAGGGAAGCAGGCAAGGTCTGGAACGGAAACAAGGACATGGTGAACAGGCAGGCAGACAAGCGGTAACAGGAGTCAAGATCAGGAGCAATGACAACACCTAGGCAAGGAATCCACAAGGAGCTATTGCTGAGGTGCTAACTAGGTGCACTGAGCTTCCTTATATCTCAAGGCAGTGATGATGTTATCATCTGGTGCCACAGGAAGTCCCAGATACAGAGCCTATAAAAGCTCAGAGATTGTAGTCTACCCCTTAGTCAGAGCCACTGGATATAGCATAGTGCTGGAAGCTATGTCAGAGGAGCCTGCGGCCAGAAGGCATTGCTGGGGAGGTAAGTGGCGTTATAGTATGTGCGTGTGGAGCCTGTGTATCTGTATGTTTATTTATTTATTTAAAATATGTATATTCTGTGAATCCACAAATCTTGGCGAGAACAATATACATGCATAATGAAATCATTAAGTATGCAATAACAAACAGCACACGACAGAAAACATACCAAACTACATTAAACAACAAATTAAGCCTGCAGGTCTGTAGGCCAGTGCTGAGTGCCTAGAAACAAGGAAAAGCTTGGATGAAAAGATAGATTTTAAGTAGCTCCTAAAACAAAGCAGATCACCCCTGCACCTTATTGTCATGAGCAAATCGTTCCAGAGGATGGGACCAGCTATGTGGAATATCCTTTTGCATAGAGTGGCCAAACGAACTTACTTAGAGGGAATTTCCAGTAGATGCTGAGACAAGGAGCATAAAGGACAGGAAGAGAGGTAGCCATGGAGGAATGATTCAATTCTAGAAGGTACAAGCCCATGAATAGACTTGAAATGGAAGCCAAACCATGGGAAGCCAATGCAGACTTTCCAAAACAGGGGAGATCGCACAGAGAGGGAGCCTATTTGTGTGTATGTGTGGGAGCCTGTGTGTGCATATGTCTGTGTTTTGAAGCCTGTGAGTGTGGGAACCTATGTGGGGGTATGTGCGTTTGGGGAAGCTTGTTTGTATATATATGTGCATTTGAGGAGCCTGTGTATCTTTA
This sequence comes from Rhinatrema bivittatum, assembly GCF_901001135.1. Taxonomy (NCBI): domain Eukaryota; kingdom Metazoa; phylum Chordata; class Amphibia; order Gymnophiona; family Rhinatrematidae; genus Rhinatrema; species Rhinatrema bivittatum. The sequence continues at coordinate 351,972,588 of NC_042619.1, forward strand.
TATGTGTGGGGGGAGCCTCTGTGTGTGATTGTGGGTGCTTGTATATATGTGTGCCGTTTGTATGTGTATGTGTGTGTACCTGTCTGTGCCTGTGTGTGTGGGAGCCTGAGAGACAGGATTTTGCAGACAGAGCATATTGTCCTTTCACAGTGCACAGGGCTCCACCACAGACAGACATGAAAATGTGACCAACACAAGTCTTTTAGATATATATAGATTAAAAAGCAATGAACAAAAATCTTTTTCACAAATTTTGTATTCATTTACATTTATATTATCTCCAGTGGCATCCATTTTTAGTGTTATCTATAAAATATTTAGCAATATCCAAATAAATTATATTGCCCTTATTTCCTATGTCTAGATTCTTGATTACATCTTTAAAGAAACTGAGTTGCCTAGTCTAACAAGATTTGTTTTTTTGTTCTCATAAAAAACATGATGGCAGAAGAGCATACAGCCTATCTAGTCTGCTGATCCATACAACTGCTCAGCTCTACAAACTTTACCACTCCCTCAATGAACCCCTAAGTTTGTCCTATGCTTTCTTGAATTCAGATACTGTCCTTGTCTCCACCACCTCCACTGGGAGGCTGTTCCATACATTCACTACTCTTTCTGTATAGAAACACTTCCTTAGATTACTCCTCAGTCCACCCCCTTTCACCCTCATCTCATGACCCCTCGAAAGAGACCCACCTCCTTTGCATTGATAGCTCTAAGATATTTAAATGGCTCTATTGTATCTCCCTCTGTCGCATTTCCTCCAGGGTATACATATTTAGGTCTTTAAGACTGTCTTCATGTGCTTTACGACAAAGATCACAGACCTTTTTAGTAGTCACCCTTTGGACAGTCTCCATCAGGTTTATATCCTTTTGGTGCATTTTCCAGAACTGTACACAGTATTCCAAATGAGGTCTCACTAGAGAATATATAGGGGCAATATCGCCTCCTTTTTTCTGCTGACCATTCTTCTTCCTGTTGCAGGCGTGGACTCTTAGACCATGGTGGAGTTGGAGCAACTTGCAGGTAGAGCTCTGCAGATCCCTACCATCAGCTGGCGGAGCTGGCTGAGGCAGAGGCCCAACTAGAGCTTCATGTATACCAGCCCTCATTCCCTTTAAGTTGAGCTCTCGGGTGCCGGGGTCAGCAGGCAGGGGCCTCTGCTGAGCTGGAGATCCGTGGAGAAAGGTTGGTCTCAGGACATGGTACTGGGCAGGTGGTACATCCGTGGTGGGTAAACAGGTGATGGTTGAGGCAGGCAGAGTGCAGATGTGGTCAAATCAGTGTTCAGTGGCAGATGGAGTCAAGCAGTCAGGAGTCATGCCAAGGTCAGAACCAGAGATCCATCCTAGGGCAAGCGGGATGGACAGGTAGGCTGGAAGGCGATGACCAACACAGGCGGGCAGGATGGCACTGAAGAGACTGAAGAACTGAAGATTGACCATAACTGAAGACCAGACGAAGAACTGAAGACAGAACACAGATGAAGACAAAAGGAACAAGAATTGAAGGAGATCAGAAACTGAAGAGACGAAGACCAGGAACGGATAAGACAAAGACCAGGAACGCTGAGGCAACTCACTCTGCTTCTCAGTAATGGACCTACTGCCGAGGCAAGGAGGAGCTGCATAGTGGCCTTTTATAGGCCTACATCTGTGAAGTCATCATTGGGCGCTGCTGACCTTTTCCCACCATGGGCCCTTTAAAAGTAGCGATGTCGGGTGCATATGTGCCTTAGGAGGGCCCAGGGAAGCAGCCGTGTCATGGTGGGAGCAGGAGAATGTGGTGGTCTGCCAAGTGTCCATTCAGGGCCTTCCCCGGCATCGAGGCTTCTTCCACTTGACTCAAGGCTGGAGGTAAGTGCGGCTGTCTGTAGGCCTGTCCCATAGACCGCCAAACACAACACTTCCTATGCACCAAGTATCTTTCCACCTGTTTGACCATTTTGAAATCATCAGATACAAGTACCCCCAGAAGTGTTGTATTATACCTTGCTCTATGACTGATTGGGTCTTCCTTTATAATTAGTACTGGGATCTTTCTTGAAACAGATGCTAAACTTATGACCAACTTCAGAAATATTCCCCTTGTTTATGTAAAAGTATTGCATCTACTCTCAGCCAATCTTTCAGTACTTGTTACTCAAAAATTGAATAAGTGAACAATGACTGTCTCAAATTTGTTAAGCTCCTTTTGGGCATATTCTATAAGTCACTGATTTTCTTATGCTGACTGAATATATGCTGCCTTACTTATGGGGCAGAATTAGCAAAGAGAATGCATTTAACACCAATACTCCATCAAAAAAGAGTTAAAATACAGATACCGAAAGGTTTTACTATTATATAAGTAACTTCTTAGACGTGTAGAGGAGAAGTAGTGCCTGTATTCTCCAGGTGGTAGAAGGAGCAGATGAATATAGTGTGTTTCTCTTGCTACTAACCGTTTCAGGATCCCATTATCCAGAAGCTGCCAGCTCAGATCCCAGAAAGGCTGCTCCCCTATGGCTCCTCTCCATAGATAGCTCCACTCCTCCTTCCTCCCTCAGCTTTGTGGCTCCATACCATCTTTTCCTCACACACCCCCACCTCAGGGTTTTATTCCTTACTCCCCTAGCCTGCAGCTCTACTCCTCCTTTCTTCCTGCCACCCTCCCTCCATGCCTCCTCTCTTTCTGTTCCCTCCCTAGTATCTCTATTTCTTCTCCTTCTCCCTACCCACTCCCTTCATCTCACTGCAGAAGCAGAGCTGTGCAGATAGTAACACTGGATGTTGCTGCTATCACCAAACACCAGCAGCACCAGCATTCTCTCTGTGACTGAACTCAGGGTCTGTGACAAATGCACACTCAGTTCTCGCAGGAATCCCACTCCCTCCTCCTTGCATGGGCCTCTTGTTTGTAAAAGAAACCTGTACAAGTAGAAACAATGTCACTGTGGGGACTATGAAAAAGCACTGCCTCACAGTCCTCATGCTCAGTCACAAACAGAGCACTTGTGCTGCTGGTGTTCATTGATAGCAGCAGAGCCCAGTACTGCTACCTAGGGGGTTCATTATTGAAAATGAGATGTGGTGAGGTGTCACAGGTGTGAGCCCTTAAGTTGTGACACGGATGATGCAGCCAGGTAGGCGAATCCACTAGGCCCACACCGACAACTGGCGGACCCTCCCTTGCTAGGACAGGAGCAGGAATTTCATTTGTATTAACCCCATTCCCCACTGGTTGAGCCTTTGGGTTCCAGGGGCTGGCAGGGCTTAGGAGAATGTCCCTCAAGGAGCAGTTAGAGAAAGTCCAGGTATAGATAGTGTTCAGGGCTGGCAGTGAGCAGAGAATATCCAGGTTCAGTCCAGGGGTTGAGGCAGGCAGTGAGAAGACAGTGTCCTAGTGCAAGCCAAGGATCAGGGCAGGCAGCAAGAAGACAAAGTCCAGATCCAGGCCAAGGGTCAAGGCAGGCATTGAGCAGAGAGAAGTCAGAATCCAAGCAGGGGTCAGAACTGGGAAGTCAAGCCAAGACGGACAGAACAGACAGGGCAGGATAGACAAGACAAGATTACGAGAACCATGGCAAAGTGAGGACAAGGTGAGGAATGGAGGGCACAGCAAGACACAACCCAGAAGAGGCAAATAGCAGGAACACAGACAGGAACTAGACGAGGCACAGGAACAGCAAGAAGAAGTACACAATTAGCAACACGCACTGCAAGGCAGGAGGACCTTTTGCTGAGGCAATTAGCTGGAATCTGAGAAAGCTTTAAATAGGCAGGGCCTGATGATGTCATCTAAGGGTGCCACGGAGCTTTCCCACTGCAGCTCCTTTAAGAATAAGCATGCATTGTGCATGCATGCCTAAGGAGCCTCCAAAAGAAGCAGGAGTAGGGCAGCATGCCGAAGCGGTGTCGGGGTGGGTCAGCGGCTCCCAGTGATGAGTGTGGCCAGTTGCGGGGCCGTCAACACGGCCAGCCAAACATTACAGGAGGTAGTGGGAAGAAGTGATAGGTTACTCATGACAGGCGGGTTGTTGGCAGATAGTTAGCAATTATATTGCTAGTTCAAAGGTTCTGTCAGTCACCAAACTTTCTGAATATAAACCAGCCATACCAATCAAATACCACCCAGCTGGTTGGCAATCCTACATATCCAATAGCTTTTAAAGACATTTTTCAACAATACTTGTGTTTCAGAGCAGTATATGGATTTTAGTGCTTATGCCTATAAGACCCAAGTCATATGGTCAACTGTGCTGCTCAAATTTCTGGGGATGTTTTATTTGTGCTTATATTCATGGAAGTGTAATTCAGGTTTTTTACTATTGGTTAAGTTTTAAATGGTAGTTACCTTCTTCAATGCTCCCCGCTTTTGCATCTTTTTTCTTCAGTTTCTTTTTGGAAAACTTTTGGAATGGGGCAAATTCCACCACAGCAGGATACTCCTGACCTAAAGAAAGATGGAGCAACAGCTGCTTTACTATTTTACATTTGTAGTTAACATTTTTATACAAAATGTTAATTTAAATAAATATATTTTCTTTATTGATTTTTAGATCACAAAAGATTGTATAAGGACAAAAACACTAAATTAAATCTTCAAAACATCTAACAAGTACGTCCCCATAAATGTTTTTCTCCAAAGAGAGCATCTTAATCCTGACGGCAATTTTTTCAAAGCCATTTAAGTGGATAAGGAGAAATTAGTTCTTACCCAATAATTTCCTTTCTTTGAGTTCAGCCAGACCAATCCAAATGCATGGGTTATGTCCACCAAGCAGCAAATGAAGGCTAATGAGATTAACAGGCTTGCTGATGTCACCTTATACAGTCTCCCATGCTGCCCTCAGCCTGCCAGTATCCTGTAATCAGCTAAGAAAACATACTAAAAACAAATTTCCCCCTCCCCTAAACAAAGGGATTTTCAAGGAAGAATAACAAATGAACATAACAATAAAACAACACAATTAGGATAAACCAAACAAATTAATAGCCTCAAGCTTATCCACCGAAGATTTGATTAAAATTATATACACACTTTCTGAAAATAAATTACTTTAGAATACCACAAGTTTGGCAGATATGGGAGGATCTTGGACTGGCATGGCTGGATTCAAGGAAAGGAAATTATTAGGTAAGAAATAATTTCTCCTTCCTCTTCATACAGCCAGACCAGTCCAAACACATGGGATTTACTTAGGCTACATCTTGAGTGGGTGGGACACAGTCAAACCTGCTCTTAAAACCTCCAAACCAAAGGATGCTTCCTCCCTGGTTTGAATGTTGAGGCAATAAAGTATTACAAAAGAATGCACAGAAGATCAGGTCACTACTTTATTACCTTTCAGAGGTGAAACCAACCAAAGCTTGACTCAAGAAACTGCTTCCATCTTGTTTGGAAGTGGTAGAACTTAAGAACATCAGACTTGCCATACTGGGTCAGACCAAAGGTCCATCAAGCCTAGTATCCTGTTTCCAACAATGGTTAATCCAGATCACAAGTAGCTGGCAGGATTCCAAAAGATAGATAGATTCCATGCCTCTTATTCCAAAGATAGGCAGTGGATTTCCCCAAGTCTACATTAGTAACAGTTTACAGACTTTTCCTCCAGGAACTTGTCCAAACCATTTTTTTAAATGAAGCTACTCTAAAAGCTTTTAAAACATCCTCTGTCATCAAATTCCAGAGCTTAATTATCTGTTGATAAAAAAATATTTTTCCCATTTAGGGGACTATTGGATTTGCATCTTAGAAGTAATTACTTTTGGACTTATTTGATGTACTATTGTTTTGTAGATTGCAAATTGTTTCCTGATTTTTTGCATATTTTATAATTTGTAAAAACTCTAATAAACTATAAATTAAAAAAAATATATATATTTTCTCTTAGTTTTAAATGTATTACCTAGTAACTGCAATGGGTGCCCCTAGTCTTTGTATTTTTGTGAAAGAGTAAACAACTGATTCATGTTTACCTGTTCCACTCCACTCATTATTTTATAGACCTTTACCATATCTGCTGTGCGCCCCGTCCGTGCCTGGCCCACGCACGGTCCTACTCACCTCGCTAGCTCCTCTGCAGGTCACGGGTCGGCCTCCCCAGCGGCCGCTTCGAGCTCCTCTAGGCCTCGGCATCCTGCGGCGGCGGTCGCCGGGCCTTCCACTGTGCACCAGGCCTCACACCGGAGTTCGACGTCTCCAGTGGCGTTGGCCATGCTCCTACGTGCGTGCACGTGGACCGCCCAGCCTCTTGTAGAGCCAGGGGTGGGTCCTAGTTCTGCGGCGTGCCCTGATTGATGGAACGATATAAGGAATTCCCTGCCAGCACTTCCTTGCCTTGGCAATCGGTTTGGCACTGTAAGTGTACTAGTTTGCCTCCGCATTCACAGTCTTCTTCCAGACTTGTTCCAGCGTCCTTCTTTTCCAGCGACCTTCTGTTCCTGCTTCTGTCTGTCCGTCCTCCCAGGTAGTACCCTCGGACTGTCTCTCTGGTACTGATCTCGGCCTGTTCCTTGACCTTCCTGTCTGCTGCCTGCATCCTGACCTCTGCCTGCCTTGTGACCTTGTCTGACCTCCGGAACTTGACCTCTGCCTTGTTGACTACTCCTCGGACTGATCCTCGGATTCTGATCTCGGCTACCATTGACCACATCTTCTGATTCTGATTCTGTCTCTGTCCCTTGCCTTATCATCGCCTACGCTGTTGGGCCTTCCTTGCCTCTCCAGGCCAACAGCGTGAAGTCCGACCGCGCTCCCTTGCTGATTGTGGGCACGCCTCTCTACTACCTCTCTGGGAGACCCTGCAAGGCCCACCTAAGTCCAAGCGGCCCGGGTCCCTATGGGCTCCACCCGGGGAGACCTCGGGCTTCCAGTAGTGAAGCTCATCCTAGCCTCTGTCTCCTTCTGTGCTCCACTCCCTGGGGGCAGGTGCTTCCTGATCCCTACCAGGGAATCGTTCTCCACTGCTCCAGGACAAGGGTCCACCTCCAAGCACAACAATATCTCTACAATCTCTTCTCTAAGCTGAAGAACCCTAAACTCTTTAGACGTTCCTAAGGGAATCATTCCATCCCCGTTATCATTTTGGTTGCCCTTCTCTGTACTTTTTCTAATTCCGCTATATCTTTTTTGAGATACTCAAAGGTGCAGTCTCATCATGGAGCATGGTTTTATTCTATGTTTCTTTCCAAATAATTCCTAGCATTCGGTTTGCTTCTTGGCTGTTGCTACACACTAAGCAGAGGATTTTAACATATTATGCACTAGATCCTTTTCCTGTGTGGTGTCTCCCAATGTGGAACCTTGCATTGTGTAGCTATAAATTGGGTGGCTGTTCCCTAGATGCATCACTTTGCACTTGCTCAAATTAAATGTAATCTGCCATTTGGATTCCCAATCTCCTAGTCTTGCAAGTTCCTCCTGCAATTTCTCACATTCCTCTTGTGATGTAACAACTTTTGAAAAACTTAATAAAGAGTTTATGGCTAGAATTTAGCCAGATAAGTTGCCGAATATCATGGTTAACCATTTAGATACATTTTCAGTTATCTGTCTAAATGGCTTTTGAATATCTACCTCTAAGAAAATAATGACACCTAACTATGATTTACATTAAAATATGAAAAGCTATATTTCTCTGTATTACATATGCACAAACAGATGTTTATAAGAATGTATGTGACAATAACAAACAAAACAGGTTATACAAGCACAAATAAGCAGAGTAAATATCTTTCCCCAGCTAACAGGTAAATATATATACAAATGGCCTAGCAATAAGTGGTCACTTTCCTGTAAGAGTGCCCTCTATATTTCAGACCTGTCTCTTCTCCAAGCTGAACAGCCTTAACCTCTTTAGCTTTTCCTCATTTGGGAGCTGTTCTATGCCCTTTATCATTTTTGTCACCCTTCTCTGTACTTTCTCCAGTGCAACTATATCTTTTTTGAGACACTGTGAACAGAATTGAACACAGTATTCAAGGTGTGGTCTAACCATTAGGTGATATAGAGGCATTATTATTACAATAACAAAAACAGGAAAAGCCTGCTTAGCTCAGCAGAGCTACAGCAAAAATCAGATATTCAAATTAAAACTGTGCAGATAAAAACTGAAATGAAAACTCAGAGAGACTAGTCACTGCATGCTAGTAAAATCTGGAGAAACAGAAACAGAAATATATTTCCTTCTGACCTATACTGCTAATATATTCCAGTCACCATTGTTGTCTGGACTGGATTGAACATTTTATTTTTCTAATTTGGTGGTCTCACTCTTTTTCCCACTTTCCTTTTCAGTGTTTTCCTAATTCCTGAGCTTCTCAGCAACAACGGGATTTCATTTTATCATTTAAAGTTACCAACAGTCCTGGGAAGTCGTTCAAGTACCCGCTCGAAATTGAATATAGTTTTGAAGACTATATTTTCCTTCCCCGCAAGTAAGGTAACATCTATTAATACCACGGATGTCATTGAAGATTATTGGGACTTTAATGCTAATATAACAGCAAAAAATATTTTTTAAAAATTCGTTTTTGGAGGTGGTAAGAGGTTGATGATTATAACCAATTGTATATTGGTGCTGGGACACCTACACTATATATGAAACCTTCTACTCCTCCTATAAATATATTTTTTCTTTAGTTTTTTCTAATTATTTGAAAATTAATCAGATCCACAGGGTGTAGGTACATTAAGCATCATTGAAACCACACAAAGAAAATGTTTTTGAGTAATGTATTGTTAAAATTTTTTTTACAGCGACAGAGCAGTTGTCTGCTCTTGATTTGTTTCTGTTTTTAAAACTGAACTAAGGCATCCAGCCTGGACATCTTTCTCTTCTTCTACTAAAGAATCTTTTTATATTTGCATTCCTATGGAATGCCATTAGGTCTAACACTGGCTCCCCTATTGTACACAATGTGATGAAAGGCCCCTTCCAACAGTTCCCATTGCCCGAGATACAGAATGATGCAGCTGAGACAGTCTGCTTGAACCTTCTCTATTCCAGGTATGTGAAATGCTAATATTATTCTTAGGCATTTCTCCTCCCAGGTTACATGTGATTATCACCTACATTGACACCCGAGAGCTCTTGGTGTCTCCTTGATGAATTACATTCACCACTACAATAGCATTGACCGATAACAACTAGACTGCTTGATTTCAAAGAAATGGTGTCAAATGGAGCAATGCTAACCAAACTGCTCTGGTTATCAACCAGATTTTTCACCTGGCCTGTTGCGCCTGTGGAAGGAGTGGAACCTGTGGCTGAGAGAGGAGTTGATTCTGCCTGAGAGGAGAAACTCTCAGGCCCCTCCCATCAGTAGGTGAGGCCAGACAGGAAGGAGAGGCTGGCTGGAGCTTCGCCAAATCCAGCCTGCGTCCCCCGCAAGTTGAGTCGAGTGAACAAGGGAAAGCTATGCTGCCGTCTATGCTTACTGCCACAAGTTTAAAGTATACCGGTACATTCACTACCTTGTGTTGATGAATACATGAAAAAAACAGAGATATCGCTGCCAATAAGTTTTTTCAAGCCACTCCAATAAACATCCATGCATAGTCTTTTTTAAGACTTGGTTTCTTTCATCCAATACACGAATTGAGTTGAGCCCCTGATGTAGCCCTACTGTAAGAGGGCGAAACTCGGCCAGAGTTGTGCACTTTTCATATACTCGTGTCACCTTGCAATAAAGAAATCCTTTTTTTGGACATTGGCTGCTAATCCTGTTTTTTTGCCCTCAAGGCTTTGTTAGACAGCCTTCCTTGCTGTTTTTCCCCTTCAGGAGAACACTCCACGTCCTCCAAATCTCCCCCACTGGTATTCTCCTTTAAGCCACTTTGGGCCAGGGTAAATCACTGACCGAGAATTTTTTTTTTCTCCTACCTTATCCTCTTAACACATGAAATCTCAGGGTTGGTCACATGGGAAAGTTAAATCCTAGGATAAGGAACTGAGGCTATACTCTGCTCCAAAGAGAATGCCAGTTGCAGACATCTTAAAAGGTCCAAGGAAATGCTGACAGGCTGCAGAGGAGATGGACATCTGGGAGAGTAAACTGCCAATTTAAAAAACAGCAGCTAATGTAGCCCAGAAGTACAAGACTTAGGCTCCTGCACCACAGGATCCCAGGGTGGAGTTCAAACCTCATGCCACATATACAAAATGGCAATCAGACCATTTGTGGCAGACCATCCATGACTTTTTAATTTTCTAAAGAGTCTCTCAAGAGGTATTTTGTCAAACGCATTCTGAAAATCCAGATATACAAAATCTACTGGCTCACCTTTATCCACGTTTATTCACACCTTCAAAACAATGTAGCAGATTGGTGAGGCAAAACTTCCCTTAGCTAAATCCATGTTGGCTTTGTCTCATTAAACTATGAATACCTAAATGTTCAGTAATTTTGTTCTTCCTTATGTCTGTCCCTCTGGACCTCCCCTTCTCCTCACGCGTTTCTGCTTTGAAACAAGAAACACGTGAGTAAAAGGGGGAGGTGGGGCCAGAGAGACAGACAGTACTGCGCATGCTTTGAGTCCCAGCGGCCCATCCTATAGGTCGTATACTGTTTCTCCTGCTGAGATAACTGAGAACTCAGCAGCACAAAAGGGCAGTGACTAATGCCTGTCAGGCCGATTGCCCCACATGGGAGTTGGGTGTTTGAGGTGGAGGTGGGGAAAGAGTACAAAATGGAGGTAGGGATCAAGGGAAGGAGTAGAATATGAAGGAAAGAAGCGACATGAGGGAAAGAAGATGGGATGGGAAGAGAGTAAAGATGTGAAAAAGTGGGAGGAAGAATTGGTAAAATGAGGGAAGGAAGAGGAGAGATGGGGAGGACAACAATAGGAAGGAAGGGAGAAGATATGGGAGGGGGAGGAGAGAGATGCAAAGGAGGAACTTGGTGGTAAGGGAGAAGGGGGATGGAAGACGAGAGACCAGAGATGTAAGAGGAAGTGTGACGAGGAGAAAGATGAGAAGACATGAAAGGAGGGAGGAAGGATGAAAAGGGATTGGGTGGGAGAGCCAGTGTCTGTTACTCTTAGTAGTGTGCAGTTAGGGTTTTCCCAGCCTATAGGTGTTGCTATGAGATGGTAAGTGCCATCCCAGTTTTATACATCAGACAGGCGGGAGTAAACCAAACCCCTGCCTGATCTAATTAATGGCAATAACCTTCTCTACCTCCACTCCCCCCCCTAAAGCTGGCAGTAGAAGTTATGTTTAACCGAATGTCATCTCCTGCTGCTGCAGGTAAAACCTCAATCTCTTACAGCGAGATTAGCCCCACATCAGCAGGAGATGACATTCAGTTAAACGCAACTGCTGCTGCCATTCACCCCATAACTCAGCAGGCCACCGTGGAGCTTACCCTGCAGTGGATGATAAGAGAGGAACCCAGTGGCTGCCAGCAGACCCCATCCCGCTGGTGGCTGAAGAAGACGCCCAGGCCCTAAGAGCCTGTCTGTGTATCTGTGTATAAGAGCCTGTGTATGTCTGTGTATGGGAGCCTGAGAGTGAAACTTGTGAGTATGTGTGCGGGGTAGAGCCTCTGTGTGTGTGTTTGTGGGTGAGAGTCTCTGTGTGTACAAGAGAAAGAGCCTGTGGTGCATGTGAAATAGAGAAAGAAATGTGTGTGAGAGAGATTGTGAGTGTGTATGAGTGATAGAGAAAGCCTGTGTGTGTGAGGGAGAGAGATACTTTGGGTGAACATGTGTGTGTTTATGTGAGTGAGTATGTTTGTGTGAGAGAAAGAGAGGATGTGAGCCTGTGTGTGTGAGAAAGAGAGGGTGTATGTATGAGTCTGTACTGGTGTGTCTGTGTGTGTGTTAGACAGAGAGAGAGAGAGAGAAGCCATGTGTATGTGTGTGAGAGAGAGGATTCACAACAATCCACAACAATCTCAGGGTAGCTGGAAATCCCATGTATGGAGAGTGGGAAAAATGTTTTAATCCTTATTATCTTCATTATTGGATGTTACATGATGTGCCTGCTGTTTTGAAATATTATATTGGTGTTTTGGGAAATTTATAAGCACATTTTTATGAGATTTTAATATTGGATGCTCTCTATATAAGTTGTTTTGAAATGTTTAATATTTTTATTATTATGGTTTTACTGTTATGATTGTTTTATATTTCTTGATTTTATTGCTTGTTGATCCCTTATTCTGTCTTTGGTTAGAGTCTGTCTGTGTTCTGAATATGTGACCGAGATAAAGGATCCTACTGGTGCATAGTTTCAATGTAGGGGTCTATAGCAGTCTGTCTTACTCTGCTTTCACTAGGTTGAGTATTGGGATTGTATGGCTGATGTAATATTTGCAGTGCCGCTCTTTCCTGTGCAGGGTTGTTGCTTTTTTTAGTCCTAAGCATTTTTGTTTTGATATAGCAGATTTGTCTCTTGGGTTAAACTATATGCTTGGCAGGTTGTGATTAGCTTTTATTGGATTTATGAAAGTATTATCCAAAAATGAGCTATTGAAATAATATAGGACCTGTCTTTAGATGTGAATGTCTCTGATTTGACATCTGTAGGTTTAAGAGCTTTTATACAATATTTTTAGGTACATATATTTTTAGGCATCCTAGTTTGTTGTTTTCCAAATAAGAGGTTTATTGGTGTTTTAGAGCCTGATGTAATATTTGCACTTTGCAGTATTGCCTTTTCATAGGTATGCATTGTTACTGTTTGAGTGCTGATAGTTAGTGCTGTTTTTGTATGGGAGGTTTACTATAATTGTTTATTCATGGCTTCTGAATAGCACATACCCAATACTTGTTACAACAGGCCTAATGCCATATGGATTCCAAATGTCTTTTGGTCTTGGGGAGACTACTGTGGAGGAAGCAGGTGTAGGAGGGGAGAAGGGACTGAGTGAGCAAGACTACTGTTGACTCAAAGGGGGCGGGATTAGAGTGGAGAGGAAGCTAATTGAGCAAGACTGAATCCCCTGCTATAAATGTCAACACACACCACTGGTTACCCTTTTATCTTCAAGCTAATTATCAATATCTTGGGAGGGGAGAGTGGTATTGGTGGGAAGGACATATGGGGTCTGTGCCCCAGATCTTTTAAGTACCTAGCAACGCCCCTGATTAAATCACCTTGGGTTCTTCAGGAATTCCTTCCCCCTGGAAGAAGTATAGCATTAAGTTGTCACTAAGCGCTAGTATCGAGTGTGCTGCCAGCTTCCAGTTATACCCAGAGAGGGGCTACATAATTCTGTTGGAGTATCTTAAAATTATGTTTTTCAGTTACGTGTCAGCTGCAAATTTTATGATACACCACCAACTTAAGTAGTCACCTTATGGAATCAAACAGCCTATTTAGGCCTCATCTCAGAGTACAGGACATGCTCTTCTACCATCTCCTGGAGACAGAAATTACTAGCAGGTTGAGGGCAGCATGGGTCTATGTAAGATGACATCAGCAAACCTCTTAATCTCTGTCTCTATCTGCTGGTTGGTGAACATAACCCATGTGTTTGGTCTGGTCTAGCTGGATGAAGAGGAAACAATGATTTACCTGTGTAAATTGGTCTGGAGGCTGGGTCCCAGTGCCTGGGCCTCGACTTAGGATCAAGTCCAGGCCCAGAAGTCATCTCTTTTTCTTTTTTCTTCTAATGTCGCCGCCTGCTGGGATTGCACCAGAGTAAATTTAACACCGGCACATCCTCCTCAGTGGAGGGCGCCAGAGGCCCCAAAGTCAGGTCTAGGCCAAGATGTCGACACCAGGCCTCCAAGCCTCAGCCTTGCATAGAGCCTAGGCCTTGCCAGCAGATCCCCACTGGAACAGGTAAGTGAGGACTGCAGGGGATCCTGGCCTGGCATTTTTCCGGGTGAAAGGGATGGGTGGTGAGGTTGGAAACCCTGTTTCCTTTTTTTTTTTTTTTTTTTTATCGTTTTTGGGTTTTTGTTTTTTTAAATGTTTGATTTGGTTTTTTTTTTTTAAACAAAAGGAATGAATCAAACATTTAAACAAACTGAAATTCGTGGGGGAAAAAAATCCTCCCAAAAATGAAATGAAAAACAAAACAAATTTTTTGCTGCTACACTTGCCTAGAAGATATGCAAAGTGCATTTGCTCCAGTAATGGCTTAAAATTAGGAGCAGACATATGCACTCACAATTTAAAATTCCAGTGCATATGTGCTTGTGTGCACATATGTGCTTATATGGGCGCATGCATATTTTAAAATCTGTCTTCATACCGGCTAAGTCTGATTGGCTGCAATACTGAATATACCTCACTAACTAGCCAGATAAGTTTATCTGGCTAACTTTGCTATCTGGACAGTGACTGAATATAGACCTCTTAGGGCATGGCCCCTGACCACGGACTGCCACTGAAATGACAGTGCTAAATATGTAAGGAGGAAATATAAAATAAGGGGAAAAGCATCCCTGGATAGTTGCAAATTAAGAATCTTGCCTCTCAGAATAACTCTGGCATTTTCTGATTGTATATAAAAATACCTATTTACAAAAGATTTGTATGTCTTTTAATTTTGTCTTTTGTTTATTCTGTAGATAATAAAAGACCCCTGAGGAAGGCGGAGGTTGCCGAAACATGGGCCCTTGTTGGATTATGGGACCTGTTTGTGGTTAAAACTGGGTGAATAAGTAAACAGTATTTGATACCATCTCTACAATCCTGTTTGACAGCAAGTCTTATTTAGTTAAGTAAAAAAACGTTTGTGAGCACATAAGAATTTTTCTTTGCCTATCAGCAAATGATTGATGAGTTTGTGTTTACTTCTGACACCATCTGTAGCCCATTGCGAGGCAAGAGACGGGTTATTGAATTCCAACACTTGGGGTCTGATGCTGAAATTCTTCTTAGAATTTTGGTTAAATTTATTGGTTTTTCCTATCCATTGTATGTAAAATATGCCACATTAGTTTTGCTAATATTTTGCCAAACAACTCTCTTTCCTGGGCTTATTAAACCCCAATCAACTTGTGATCCAAACTTATTTGCTGTCATGTTTTTGGGAAAGATTTGCTTATAGGTAATGTGTCGTAGGCCTTCTATCATAGCTCACTGGGAATTCCCTTATTTTTACCTTTGCTCCCACTAAGCAATTTCACAGAAGCCCTTCTCCAACTGAGGGCTCGTTCCAGAACCTTGTATAACTGTGCCCCTGGGTTGACTTATAAATGTTCCCATTGAGGGATAACTTTACTGCCCTTTCCTTAAAGAGTAATTTTCAAAGGAAAATGTAAATGTAACATACTATCATAACAATTTTCAAAAGCCCATTTACCCACATTAAGTGAACTTAACGAGGGTAAAATCTATTGGCAATTCAATAACATAAATTGTATGCAAATTGCTACAATATATGATATTGAATTGCCAATAGGCTTTTTCCACTTAAGTACACTTAACATGGTTAAATGAGCTTTTGAAAATTGCTACAATAGTATGTTACATTTACATTTTCCTTTGAAAATTACCCTATAAGGCATGGGCTTCACAGTGTTGCTCCTTCCAGAATAGCTCAAGCAGCCAGTCAGGGTCAAGAATCCAGTAGCATTGCCTCCATCCTACATTATACAAAATTGTATAAAATATATATATTCCAACCTTTGTTGTCAATGAATACATATCCATCAAAGCGATCTCTAAAAAGAATGATGTCGTCAGGATTCCTAAAATTAATATATGCTCTTGAGAAGAGATGAGGATAAAGGCTGTAACAAGAAGAAGATTATATTCCATGTTATTGCACCACATTCAGGATAGGAAAACATCAAAATGTTGTAAATCAGTTATTCAACAAATAGAAACCAATGCAATGGCTCTAAATCAGTAATATCAGGACTGATTGGGATAATTAAGTATCCAAGGTGCCCCTATTGACCTTTTTCCCTAGTTTCCTGGCAGACTCTTAAAGTATTACCTCACTTATAACCAGTTGAAACGTCATCTGTTCCTTTGCATCTTTATTGCACTGATTGTTAAGACTACTACAGAGCCAAACACAACTCAGCTGAATATTACACAAGATTGGTAATTTAATCATTATTAAATTATTATACATAGCAAAGAGTGATGGAACTGGTGCTGCCAATAAAAGTATGGGTACATTTCTAAATGTTTTACATAATTTAGGGACTTTTTAAGCAGTTTTTTTCAAAATGTAATTTTGTAGTAAATCACTAGTTTAGCACAGCAAACAGATTCTGCACAACTATTTATATGAAAGATTTTGCTATATCTTTGCTACATTAATCAATATTTTTAAGATATCAAATTTTGTGACATGTTCTTTTCTTGAACTTATTTGCAGTAACAGGTTACCAACGTGCTAAATAATAATTATTGCCTATTTCTAACCCTGATACTCATTCCCTTTAAGTATTATACATGTTATTGTATAAGTTAAATTCAAAATAGCACTGAGAAACATGGGTTGAATGTTAGCTACTGTGAAGAAAGAACAAAAAAATGAAGACTTATTTAGGTTGCTTTCTGTTTCTGAAGATTACTGATAGTACAAATTTAAAATATCTGCAATTACAATCTACAACAAGAAAGAAAATATAAATATCCATCATTGGTTACAATTCTCCTTTAAGATGTGAGTTCGTGTAAAATGAAAGAAAATTTAAACAAGCAGACCACAAATTGAAATTAACAGGAGGCATGCTCAAGTGAAGTTTAAGGAAACAGTTCTTCACATAGGAGAACATCAATATTTGAAACAAGCCTCTAAGATAAGACAACATTTTTCTAGTCAATTTCTTAACAAATCAGAATAAGCAAGTTTGCTTACCGTAAACGGTGTTTCCGTAGATAGCAGGATGAATTAGCCATGCTGTCTGGGAGCGTTGAACTAGATAAGCATACCACAGTTGTCTTGGCCACCCTGATAGGATGAGAATCATTGTGGCCTCTTCTCTCATGAGTTTCTAGCTGGTTCATCCTGCGAGTGATATTGGAGGAAAAGCGTACACGAGGCCTGTGTTCCAATGGATTAGGTCGGCATCTGGAGCTTTTTGCACTGTTCAGGGTCGAATGGATCATAATTGATTTAATTTTCGGATCTGTTCTATTGCAGAAAGGTGGATCCATGGGAGACTCCACAGTCTGAACAGATGATTGGCTATGGATTAATTCAAGGACCATTCGTGTGAGTGGAAAATTCTGCCATGGTATTTGGCATGCCTGGTAAATAAAAGACTCGGTGTGGCTTTCCGACTTGCATACATGTGGACTTCTTGGCACAGGATCCAAGATCCAGTTCCTCCCTTTTTGTTGATGTAGAACATTGCTACTTGATTGTCCATTTGGATCATTATGGTTTTTCCTCTGAGGATGTGAATGAATGCAAGAGGTACATTGTACATCACTCTGAGCTGCAGTAAGTTGATTTGTAACCATCATTTTTTAAGTGACTACACTCCTTGTGTTTTGTAGTAGCCCATAGTGGAGGTATCTGTGTCTTGCTTCACCTGATGTGGTTCTTGTTGACGGGGAAATCCTTCCTGCAGTCTGGTTTTAACCATCAACGTATTTCTTCTTTCATCTCCTGAATGAGAGTGATCTTTGTATAAAGTGGCTGAAGGAGCTGGACTTGCTACTGCTAGGTATCCTAAGAATATGAGACTCCAGCAGGCTATTGTAGATGTTGATTTCAGCAGTACATTGGCAATTTTGCAGAGTACTGTTATTCTGTTTGTAGTAAGGAATACTCTCACTTTTATGGCATCTATAATGGCTCCAATGAACTGAATTTGTGGAATTGGCTCCAAAACTGATTTTCCGAAATTGATCATGAATCCAAGTGATTGAAGAAAACTTACTGATGACTGGAGAAGTGATTGGAGGTTATCAACAGCCAGTCTTCCACGTAAGGAAATACTCAAATATTATGCTTGCTAACCGCAGAGCTCCACAGCCGGCTTGACTCACCTGATGCCACACCATAAGATGTTCTTATCTTCTTAGTGTTTGGGTAATTGCCAGGTTCTTGTGGACTGGTTTGGCCTCTGTTAGCAACAGGATGCTGGGCTTGATGGACCCTTGGTCTGACCCAGCATGGCAATTTCTTATGTTCTTACCATTGCGGCTGGGCCAGCAATGGTAAGAACAGGGAGCCACCGCTTCACCACCACTCTTCTTTGCGGCTCTGAGCTGCCAGCCTGATGCCACTGACACCTGCATCTTCGTGTCATCGATGCCTCTAGCCATCTGTGTGGCTGGAAGCCACCGCCAAGGCCCTCTTCGCAGCCAGGCTGCCGCCATTGCCTCCAGATCTTCGTGGTTGGAACACCGCCAACTTCCTCCTGCACCCAGCATCCTCCTAGGCATGCATGCCTCTTTTCTAAATTTAAAGGGCCCATGGTGGGATGATGTCATTCACCCAGGACTATATGCACAGCCAACGCCGCTTGCTGGCATGACAGGGCCCTCCGCCAGCTCCATCCTCGCTACGGGGAATCCCCGTCACCTTCCTCCACAGTATCAAGATTTCACGGATGTCTTCTTGAAAAGCAAAGCAGAGATTTTATCCAAACATCAATGCTTTGACTGTGCCATCAACCTGTTGCCTGGCACCCTTCCCCCCCAGAGTAGAGTGTACCCTCTCTTCCCTTTGGAGTCCACAGCCATGTCCCACTACATCCAGAAAAACCTTGATAAGGGCTTCATTCGACCTTCCACCTCCCCGACAGGAGTGGTGTTCTTCTTCATCACCAAAAAGGTCGGCACCTTGAGACCTTGCATTGACTACCGCAGTCTCAACGCTATGACAAAGAAGGATAGATACCCCTTGCCGCTCATCGTGGAACTTTTAGATCGCCTCAAGGCTGCCAAGATTTTTGCCAAGCTGGACCTGCGCGGAGCATACAACCTCATCCATATCCAGCCAGGAGATGAATGGAAGATGGCCTTCAACACTCACAACACTCACAGCATTACATAGGCCAAACAGCATCACCCTGTGATGCTGTTTGGCCTATATAATGCTCCCGCAGTGTTCCAGCACATGATTAACGAGATCTTTTGAGACATCCTATACGTCTTGTTGCGCTGGAGGTGGACCTCTGGGCTGAGGTGGGATTGACGCTACCCGTAGGAGGGATCCTACGGGTCCCCACCGTCGGCAGGTGGAGTGGGCTGAAGGATGGAGGCCGGCTGGCGCTTCACCAATACCAGCCCTCGTTCCCCGTGGGTTGAGCCTTTGGGTACTAGGGCCGGCTGGGCTTAGGTGGGCCTCCGTATGTCATCGTCGATGGATGGATCAAAGGGTCAGCCCAGAGGCAGCAACAGTGATGAGAAGAAGTCTGTACTGGATGAGGCGGAGTCCCAGAGACCCGGACGCCAATAGGAACAGAGTCAGACAGGAGGCGCCTGAGCAAGAAGCCTGAGTAAGCCAAGTCCAGGACGTAGACTGAGGGAGCGTCGTAGGCAAGCTAATGTCAGGGCTGGCGGCAATCAGAAGGCAGTGGCAAGACAGGCTGAGGTCTGGACAAGGAGATAGTCAAGACGTAGTCGGACAATACAGAAGTCTGGGCTTGAAGAGAGGCAATGGCGTAGTCAGGCAATGCAGAGGTCCGGGCTTGGAGAGAGGCAACGGCGTAGTCAGGCAATGCAGAGGTCCGGGCTTGGAGAGAGGCAATGACAGTCAGACAATACAGAGGTCCGGGCTTGGAGAGAGGCAACAGTGAAGTCAGGCAATGCAGAGGTCCGGGCTTGGAGAGAGGCAACGGCGTAGTCAGGCAATGCAGAGGTCCGGGCTTGCAGATGTCTGGGCTTGGAGAGTGGCAACAGCGTAGTCAGGCAATGCATAGGTCTGGGCTTGGAGAGAAGCAATGGTGTGGTCAGGCAAAGCAGAGGTAGAGTCCGAGGAAGCAGTCCAAAGGTAGAAGGAATCCGCAGACCATGCGGAGAGGACCAACGGGGAGCAGGAGCGCAGGGATCCGTAGCTGAGCCGGAGCACCAGGGGCAGCCCGAGGATGGAGCCGGCGGCCCACTGCCGCCAGGGAATAGGAACCAGGCACTGGATTTAACTGAGAGAGGTGAGGGGGCCAGACTGCGGGTCTGCCATGGCAGCATGCATAACACGTCTCAGTGGTCGTCTATCTTGACGACATCCTCGTGTTCTTCTAGGATATCCAGAGCCACTGGCAGCACGTGCGGGCAGTGCTGCAATGCCTCCGAGCCCATCAGCTCTATGCTAAGCTTGAAAAATGCTCATTCGAGCAAGAAAGCTTACTCTTCCTGGGCTACATCGTATCCAGCCAAGGCTTCCACATGGACCCCGAAAAGGTCCGCTGTATCCAGGAATGGGCCCAACCCTCTACTCTCCGGGGGCTCCAGAGGTCCTTGGGGTTTGCAAATTTTTACCACCACTTCATTCCTCACTTCTCCCAGCTAGTAGCCCTGCTGACTGCGCTCACCTGGAAGGGGTCCGACGCCAGGACTTGGCCGCCTGAAGCAGTCACAGACTTCACCAAACTCAAGCAGGCCTTTTCATAAGAACCTTGCCTTCAGCACCCTGACCCAGAACACCCCTTCAACTTAGAGGTGGACACCTCCTCCCTAGGAGTGAGAGTGGTTTTGAGCCAGGTGGCAGATTCTGGGACCCTACGGCCTTGTTCCTTCTTACGCAAATTCACACTTGCTGAGTGCAACTATAGCATAGGGGACAAGGAGCTTCTCGCCATTAAATTGGCTTTGGAAAAATGGCGACAGTGGCTGGAGGGAGCACGTCATCGAATCACTATCTTCATGGATCACAAGAACCTTGAGTATCTCCACTAGGCGCAACACCTCAATCCCCGATGGTCACTCTTTTTCACCCGCTTTGATTTTGAGCTTCACTATCGCCCAGCCGAAAAGAATGCTCGGGCAGATGCCCTCTCCCGCTCTTTTGAAGCCAATGAAACTCCGTATCCACCAGCATACATCATAGATCTGGTTAGAATCCTCTTAGCCACTGCCCTGCCAGTGCCCCCCGGGAAGACGGTGAATGCTCAGAAGACTCCTTAATGCCTAGAAGCGATCGCAGACGTGAACACTGTGAGTTCTATTACAGATAGGAATCTGTAATCGCTCCACGAGGTCCTATGTTCCTAATCTCTGAAGACTCCCTTCTGTCTAAGACGTTATCGCAGGTACCGAGATCGTGAGTTGTCATTGCAGATTGCAGATAGGAACCGGTACTCGCTCCACAAGGGCCCATGTTCCTAGAACCCTTCACAGACTCTCTTCTATCTCAGAAGCTATTGCATATCTATATCTTGTGAATTACTATTACACATTGCAGATAGGAACCGGCACTCGCTCCACGAGGGCCTATGTTCCTAGAGCCCTCCAAAGACTCTCTTCTATTACAGAAGTCATCTCATACACAGATATTGTGAGTTCTTATTCCAGACTGCAAATAGGAACCAGTACTCGCCTATGGCTCCTGTTCCTGAATATACTGAAGACTCTGTTGTACTGAAGCCATTACAAGATATCTATAATTGTGAGTGTATCATCTACTACTGGTTATGTATCCAGCATACCCTGTCTACTCACTATCTATAGTCTCTCTCTACAGCTCAGCAACCAGAGATCACAGTTCCAGTATCTGAGGGACTTCAGCCCTGCCTGGCACATCAACTCACTACAGCCACCTCTGGTGGTTCTACTTCCTGTCTAATAAAGAACTATCTGTGTTTGTCTCCATACTCCAGCCTAGCCGGTGGTCCCTCTCAGGATATCCTCCTGGGGGCGCTGCCATCTCCCATCGGCCCAAGGATTTACCAATTTCCATTCAGTGTTTATTCCTTACACTACTAGAGCGGTATCATACAGACTGCCACTCTGTGGGAGCCAACCCACAACAGATCATTAACTACATCTACGGAGTACATCACTCTGCTGACTACTCCCCTCTGGAGAAGCAGATCCATATCAGACTGCTAACTCCGCCTCCCTGGTGGGGTGATCTACATTAGATTGCCAGCTCCTCCTCTCTGGGGGAGCTGATCAATAGCAGATTGCTAGCTCCGCCCCCCTTGCAAGGGTGAGCGCTAGCAGATTGCTAACTCTTTAGCAGATATATAACATAAATGAGCCTCTTGAAGGCATTTTGTGAAGACTTGGGAGGCAGTGGAAATTTCAAAAGAAGAACTTTGTATTGGTAGTGATGTGCATCCACTTTGAAACAAAGGAAAAACCAAAAGAAAGGGTGTGTTGGCATATGGGCATAAGCATCTTTGAGATCCAGAGAACACATGAATGAATGGAAGGATCATGATCAGAGAAGTCATTTTGAATTTCTCCCAGTGGAGATATTGATTGAGATTCCAGGATGGGCTGGAGATCTCCAGACTTCTTGGAAATTAATAAGTATTGGGACTAAAACCCCTGATTGTGAAGGGAGGAAGGCTGCTGTACTTCCTGTTGCAAAAGTGGAAGGTATGTGGGGTCGGAGGGCAATCCTGCTGTACTATTTTCAAAGTGGATTTATGTGTCTAAGTTCACTTTGAAAATCAGTGTAACTTATGCATATATTTGCCTGCGAATGTATGCACAATGTAACAATATTACCCCCTCTATGTTCTTTCAAAGGAAAGGCCTCTAGAACTAAACACAGTATTCAAGGTGGGATCTCACTAGATTCAGGAGAATATTATTTCTTAGGACTATTTAAGCTGGCTAAATAATATCTACAGTTTTCATTTTTTATGGGTGAACCAACAGATTGGGTTAATGCACAAACAGCAATTAAAGATGTACAGTATGCTATTAGAAACATAATACATTATTACTACATGGTTAAATATGTGCTGAAAAATTTGTGTCAGTACAAAATGTAAACCCTTATTAAATACTTTTCTTTCAAGTTTTGGTAAATTGCTTCTCTCACCTGGGATCAGCAGTACAAAATTCAAAATAGTCATGAGAAGGCAGAGGTTGTAATTGTTCTTCCAGTTGCTTCTTGGTTATGCTTGGAGGTAATCGGCGAATAACCACCTACAATACAAAACAGAACAGACACGTATATATTTAAATCAAATTTCAAAAAAGAATTATCCAAACTATAGTTTGCCTTTTTTAGGAAACAAAAGGAACAAAATATTATAGCAATATTGCATGTTAGATTTAATTATTCAGACATATAATATCATTCTACAATATTTTAATATATCATATTGAAACTTGTTACATATTTGACTATTTCTACTATATCATTCCTTTCCCTTCTTTCTTCCACAATTCTGTATAAGGAGGATAATTTTAAAAGACATTTCTGCAGATAAAGCAGTTCTATACACATGGACAAGGGGTTTCAGAAAATTATCCTCCCTGTATGTGAGTAAACTAGCACCACTGCACAAGTAAATTTACCTGAAGTGAGCAGAGACATTCTTGGGGGCAAGATAGGGGAGGGGTTTGCACTTAATGCATATGTTTGAATTTTATAAAGTAGCCATGTACGTTTTCGTAGAAAAATTACTTGCACAACATAGCAGGTGGACATATGTACAGATAGTTTTCTGGGATAACCTTCAATATGAAAGAATGCACATATTGTCAATTTGAAAACTGGTTTAAAATCCATGGGCAATTGACTTTGCAGCAATGCAGGCAGTTAAAAAATGACCCCTTAAGTGTGCAGAAGAGGATGGAGATCCAGTAAAATCAGTAAAACAGAAGGAGGTAAAAGCCTGTCTCTCTCCTTGGCCATTCAGCTGTTATGTAATTGGGCGCTCTATGGGGCAGATTTTAATACCTACGCGCGGGCGTAGATTTGTGCGTGCAACCCGGCGAGCACAAATCTACGCCCGATTTTATAACATGCACGCACAGCCGCGTACATGTTATAAATTCTGGGAGTGGCGCGTGCAAGGGGGTGCACACTTGTGCACCTTGAGCGTGCCGAGCCCTAGGGGAGCCCCGATGGCTTTCCCAGCTGGATTTACGCGTGTAGAGGTTTTAAAATCTGCCCCATAGTACCAGTAATACCAATGATGTTTTTCTAATGTTGTCTGAAGTTACTATAGTTATTAGTTATTACTAATGTAAATACCTATACCTAATGTTATTCTCTCCCTTTTCTTCTCTCCTCCCAGTTCTTTTACCTTGTTATTTGTAACTGCTTCCTTCTACACAAATAGGTTATTGAATTGTTCACTGTACACCCCTGTTATATGTAAACCAGCATGATGTGTTTGCAACATGAATGCCGGTATATAAAAATTTTAAATAAATAAATAAAAATAAATAAATGTAACTGAAACCGGAATAGATTTTTCCAAATGTGTTTTTTTTTCCCATTCATGCTACATCCCCCAATTGGCCAAAGTGTCCTTAAAAACAGATTTGAAGAATTTTAGAAACCTCTATTTTGATTATTTTACATTAAAAATATATATAAATAATTCTTGAGTCTTTTGTTCCTGAAAGGCTTTGCAGTGTTTTCAGTCCTACAGTAATCTCAAATTGATTTTCTCACAATGACACTAAAAGAATGAAAATTAATGACAAATATTAAGATGTCATATAAAAAACTTAATAGTCAAACCTAGGCTGCTCACAATAATTTTTGCCTGACCCAGAAATGATTAAATATTTCAATTCAACAAATTCAGTACAAATAGTACTTCCTTAGAGCAAAACCCATGCATCTTTGCCAATTTCATGGTAATTGGTATACAGTACTTACTATACTGTTTGATTTGTTATGGCATTAAGAGATATGCACTGTTTAGAGGAGGCTATCATCTCCCTCAGTGAATTTGAGATGTAACTTCCTGCAGATAGAGTGGTGGAGCAGAGGAGAAGCAGGAGGCGAATGGAAATCTTTGAATGAATCTCTTCCTATATAGACCTCATCTAACATATTAACTGCCCTTTCCATGTGACAGGTGTTATGAAATTGGTGCATCCATATGCGCACGCCAGCAAACACACACACAAACACGCGTCGCTTTGAAAGTTACCACTTATATATGTAGGGTATGATAAATATATACACACATATATACTCCACATGGCCTATCCTACGTATAAAAGTATTTTGATGAACAAACGAAGGTCTTCATGACACCAGTGTTCTGGTTACTGTTTGTTTAAAATGGTTCTCTGTGCTATTTTATGATGTCAAAAGCATAACAGCTCATAATACCCCGGTAATAGCACCGGAAATAGTAGCATACAATATATCTTCAAAAGCAACTGTGATCACGAAAATCAATACAAATCATACCTAGCACATAAATAGACATTTTAAAAGAAGATCCCAAACACCGTGTTCGATTAATTCAAGGCTTTCTCGAATTTTGCAGCTGTGGTAAAATAGTTGATGAGGTTTGGGGGATGTCTACACTCACTGCTCCTGGCTGACTGTACAAAGAGCAGATTCCTCTTTGTCTTCTGTATCTTGGACAAAAATCCCGTAACACCTTCTCAATTCACTGAATATTAATATCAATGCCTTTAACTAACTGATTCACCAATATGGGTTGGTTTTTTTTTTTGGTTTAATTGTAACTGGCCAGGCAGCACATAGACAGAAGAGGTGCATCCTGTGTTAGGAGGTGCAAACCTTCAGTTTGAATGGAGACACAGCAAGCTTCAGTAAATCCTTGCATCTGCATAAGAACAGCTGTTAAAATGAGACTGACTGCAGATCATAGCGTCAGTGCTTTCATGCAGCCCAGGCAGAGAAGGGCGCTGTCAGGGGCCATGCAACCTCCTGCAGCCAGGGCCGAAAAGCGAGCAGGGCGGCAGTGCATCTGCATCACTATTACTGGACGGTTCTAACAGGAGGGGAGGGGAGGAAGGTAAATAATGTAGGGGTGGGGTGGAAAGGGAGGGAGAGAGGGAGGGAGAGAGGTCGCTGGCCTCGGAGGCCGCTGTCCGTGGTGCTGAAGCGCGGCGAAGGCAGGAAGGGGGAGGGGGAGGGAAGCTGGGGAGAGGCCTGCGGCCCCCGAGCAAGGCGGGGGGGGGGGGGGGGGGGAGGGCGGCCTCTCACCTTGGTGAGCGCCGCTTTCTTCTCTTCCTTGGCTTTGCAGGGCAGCGGCGGCGGCTCCGGGGCTCGGAACTGGATCTCCACGAGCCGCTTCTCCTTCCCCCGCGCCAGCGCTTCCTTCTCGGACTTCATGGCGGCAGCCGCCGGCGGGCACGCGCCGGGAAAACGGAAAGCGCGCGAGACGAAACGGCCGCGGCCCGCGCTCGCGCCAGCCACGGCCCCCGTCTCCCCCCCTCCCCCTCCCCGCCCTACTCCATCTCCTCTCCTCTCTCTCTATCCAGCCCCCCTCCTCTCTCTCTCTCTTCCCACATTTCCTTCTCGCTTCTGCTTTGTTGTGTTCTCCTGTCCTATCCCCTGCCTCCTCTGTTTTTCTCCCTCCCTTCTCATTTTCATCTTTCACTACCACTTGTCTCTAGTTTTCTACCACCTTCTTTCTCCCTTATTTTCCTTCTGTCTCCCACCCTTCCCTCTATCACCCTTTTTCTTCTTCCCTAATTTTCCTTCTTTCGCAACCTAACTTCCCCCTTTCCTCTTTTGGTCATCCTTGTTGCTCTTGTTCTCCTGCATCTAATCCTTATTCTCCTCCTCTCTCAATTCCTGTTTTTTGCCTTTCTCCTTCTCTTCCTGCCCTGTCTTCTACTCCATCCTACCCTTCTCCCCCCGTTTTTCTTTCCATCCTCCAGCACCTTCTGCCTTTCTTTTCCTAGCCTGTCTTTTTCTGTTCCTCTCCTTCTCGTCTTTCAATCCTTTCTATCTTCCTCCTTTACCTTCTTTTTCTCCTCTCTTCCCAATCTCCCTCATCTCACCTTTCTTCTCCTCTGTTGCTCTGGTTTCTTTCTTGCTACCCTTCTCCCTTTCCTCTTCTTCTTTCTCTCTCCTCTGCCTCTTCCAACTTTTCTTTTCCATTTTTACCCCTCTTCCTACCTTCCCTACTCTCCCCTTTCTCTTTCTACCTTCTTACCTTTCACAGACTCCTCTCTTTTTTTCTTTCCTATATCTTTTGCTCCCACTCTCTCCCAGCAGAGAAGCACCCATATGAGGCAGAGAATATATATTCTCATTATACTTTCTGGTTCCTAAAATGTGACACCCCTTTTGAGAAACATAAAGCACTTTAGGCTCGTCAAGAACAATGCATGTAATTCATTGTGGGTTTCCCAACTTCGAGGATTCATGGTTGTTAATCTAAGATGATGTATTATAGCAAAGTGTTAAAGGCAACATACTCAGTACTCCAGTGTAAGCCCCATCCTCCTATTTAAGTTAGGTTAATGATATAGCTCATGTCCAAACCAATGGGTTAACTCACTCCTAATTCTATTCCCATTCCATCTATGGTTTTGAAGTGTCATAAGAAACTGGAACTACAAAGCCATAGCTTTGTAGTTCCAGTTTCTTGTAGTCCTGGAACTACAAACCACACATGTAAGAGATCTAGGAGCCATCTTAGACAACCGTCTTAGCCTCAAACCATTCATTAACAAAACTACCAAAGACTGCTTACACAAATTACATATTCTGAAAAGAATAAAGCCACTTTTCCACGCGCATGACTTTAGATCAATCCTACAAGCAATAATCTTCTCCAAACTAGATTATTGCAATTCTTTACTACTAGGCCTCCCAGCTTCCTACACCAAACCTCTACAAATGGTACAGAACACTGCAGCCAGAATCCTCACAAACTCCAGGAAAATTGACCACATCTCCCCCATCCTCAAAGACCTTCATTGGTTACCGATCCACTTCAGAATTATGTACAAAACCATCATGATTATCTACAAAAACATCCATCAACACACTCAACTCGACCTACAAATCCCTTTTAAAAAACACACATCTGCCAGACCCATCAGGGAACACTACAAAGAATCACTACAGGTTCCACATGCCAAAACCTACCAACACAAATCCTACAGTTCAAGAGTTCTCTCATCTGCAGGTCCAATCCTTTGGAACTCCATCCCCCCGGACTTAAGACAAGAATCATGCGCTCTAACTTTTAGGAAAAGACTAAAAACTTGGCTTTTTAAAAAAGCATTCCCAGAACTGGATTAAATTCTCCACCCATCAGCATAAACACAAAAGTTAGTGAACTGTAACAAAAACCCACTAACTTCACACGCAGTAACAACAACATATTATTATACTTCACAACAATTCATATTTGGTCAATCTTTCCTTCCCATCTATATTTTATAATTTTATACATATTTATTAATTGATACAGTTGGCTAAAATGTTAATATTCTTTCTTTAATTTCCTCCCCTTTCAGTTCCTAGTTATTTTTCCTTGTTTTTTGTAACTTTCTCACATCCTAAATATTGTTATAATGTTTTTATTTGTTAAGTTTCTTATTATATTTGATGTCGAATTGGGAAATGTTTCTACCATGTTACTCTCTGCAGTTATTCACATTGTTAATTGTAAACCGGGTTGATGTGATTCATATCATGAAACTCGGTATAATAAAAAAAAAAAAAAAAAAAAATAGCTCCAACAGGAATAAGATGAGGATTGATTCAATCTGTCTCTGTTTTTTAGATTGAGCTAGATGGTGATCTAGATGGTGATCTAGCTCAATCACCATCATTTGTGCACAGCCCTTGTGTCTTAGTCTATTGCCTAACAACTGTATTTAATTACACTACACTACTGTTTAAATAAAATTTTAAGAAACCAGCTTTTATGGATAAATATCCTGCACCATACTGAAATTCCTAAAACAAACCAATCTCTCTATCGCCCTATATCCAACCTTCCATTTCTAACAAAAAATCCTGGAAAAAATAGTCAACCTGCAATTAACAGACCACCTTGAAAACAATCACATACTATTCCCTTCTCAACACGGATTTCGAAAAACACCACAGTACTGAAACTCTCCTCAAGGTCCAGACAAAGGTCAATCATACATCTTAGCTCTCCTAGATATATCCTCAGCCTTTGATACGTCAACCACAACATACTAATCAAAAGACTCAAAGAAATTGGCATCACCGGAGTCCCACTTCTGTGGTTCAAATCATAAACAAAAGACAATACAAAGTTAAAATAGGCAATAATGAATCCAAGGCAATTGATCTTTCACGAGGTGTTCCTCAAGGATCTGCCTTATCCTCAACACTTTTTAATATATACCTACTCCCCCTTACCACCTACTGTCCAAGCTTAGTCTTCCGCATTTCATATAAGCGGACGACGTTCAAATACTCATTCCCGTTACAGACACTGTACCCAAAGCCACCAGTACCTGGGAAATTGCCCTCTCTACAATCAATGACCTCCTCACCAACCTTAACCTTGACCTCAATGCAACCAAAACAGAACTCATGTTAATATCCCTACAACACATCACCAACAATCCCCACACACACTCCACCCTTCTCTATCATTTGCACAACATGTAAGAGAGCTAGGCATTACATTAGACGACCAAATTAACCTTAAAACATTTATCAATACCACCATCAGAGAATGCTTCTTTAAACTTCACACACTAAAAAAGTTAAAAACCCCTTCTTCACCTCAATGATTTCTGGACAGTGCTCCAGCCCACCATATTTTATTAAAAGTTGACTACTGCAACGCCATCCTCCTTGGCCTTCCTAAAAACATGATATACCCCCTACAGATGCTACAAAATGTGGCAGGACGGATCCTCACTGGCACACGCAAAAGGGAACACATCTCCCCTATTCTTGAGGATTTACACTGGCTTCCAGTAGAATATCGAATACAATATAAAGCCCTGACTATAATACACAAAGCCCTACATAATCAAAACATGCAATGGTTCAAAGATTCACTAATTTTTCTCACTTTCACAAGACCCAGCAGAACACAATACCTAGCAACACTATGCATGCCATCCCCTAAAAACCACGAAACAATGTGCACTTTCCATTGCTGGCCCAGCACTTTGGAACACCATGCCAACTGACTTAAGACAAGAACTCTGCCCCCAAAAAATTTAAACAAAAACTCAAGACATGGCTATAACAAGCAAGCCTATAACTAAAACCTATAAATAAATGTACCTCTTCCGCCCCTTAAGCCCCCTTCCCTCTCCCAACCTCCCCCTATTTATACCCACCCTCACCCATCCCCTCCCCCCAAGTCAACTCACTGTTCCCCAACAAACTAAAGTCTAACTCTCGATTACTTATTACCGATGTTACGCTGCTACATTCAGAGATTTTCATTATCTTCCCCTCATATTACAAATATTAAACATTTTAATCAATGTTCCTTGTACAGTTAAACATTCTATCCTAGCCTTCTGTTTCCAAATATTAAGCTTCAAACATTGTTCCATCTACCATATATTTTAATATATGCTCCAAATATCATGTGTTAATCTATGTACCTTGTACAGTTAAACAAACATTATATTCTAGCCTATTGTTTCCAAATATTATATGTTTTTAATCCACACTACAATTACCATATATTTTAATCTATGTTCCAAATACCATACGTATTAATCCATGTTCCCTGTAAAGCAATGTTATGCTGCATTAATGTTCTATGTAAACCGGCATGATGTTACCAACGAATGTCGGTCTATAAAAATGTTAAATAAATAAATAAACCTAGAACATACATGTACTAATCCACTCAGCTAGGCCTTTTATCAATTTAATAAGTAAAAACTTGATGCTAATAAAACATACTTTGCCCTATACACACATAGTCAAATTTAAGCATTATCTATCAGGGGAAATTACTCGTTTTAAAGAAACACACAAATTCCGTATCAAAACTTCAGTGTTATTTTGGCATTTTCTGTTATGAGACAAAATTCTTTAGATAATTAAAGTAAAAGTTTGAGAACCACAATCAGTATTATAAGCAATTTCATATGCAGTAAATAGTCTCGTTACCTTTCTCACAATCACAGTCAAATGGCATATTAAAAATTAAAAAGCATAATAAATGGAATTTATCTGTTTCATCCTAATATGTATCAATAAAAACCAGAAACAGCTTGTTTGGAAAAAAACGTGTGATTAATCTGTCTTTAAAGGCGAGGAACATTCTTGGATGCTGTGTAGTTGGCTGTACAGAAGAATGGCAAAACTTCCCAAAACATACTGGATGCGGGAAAATTGCAGATTTGAAATATTTAGACTTGGATAAGCTGTGACGAGGGTCATGTGCTGTGGTCCGACATGGATGTTTCTAACATCATATCACTTTCATTCATTTCATTCTCAAAGGTTTCTTCCAGGGGAGATCTAGCATCTGCAGATTTTGTGGGCTGATGTGACGTTTCCAGGGCTAGAATTCCACTTTCAAACAGGGTCCGTCTTTCTAAGTACAGTTCCTTCTCCTCCCATGGTGGAGAAATAATATTAGTTAGGGTCTTCATTGTATGCACATCAAAGTCATAACATCTTAATTTGTCCTTAATCTCGGTGCCTAAAAATAAACAAAGGTATCAGTTGCCAGGAGACAATCAAACGTAAATCTGCTACATGCATTTTTGTCAGCACCACCACAGAGCATTCATATAAGTCACCTACATTTAAAACCAATCTCCCTCTATAAATAATTTGCTACACTTGTGTGCTGGTCACTCTGCAGGTGACACTTACAAAAATTATATATTTGTACTGCCTTTTTGGGTTATTTGATGAAAGATTTCATTTCATTAGGGTCTAACTCTCGGTGTCCATTAACAACCTTAAATGAATACAAAGTACAATTAAAATGAATTCCTCACAGGACACATGAGATGGTTATTTTCTACACCTTTCACATAGGTAAAGACATGTTTACCTGTGCAAAATGGGCTTCTGAACATTGCCAGGCCTTTGTACAGGAAAGAGTGCAACAGTGTAACCCATTGCAAAAGGTATGTGTGCTGTGCAACTGCACCTGTGGTTCTGCCTGCCAAGAAAAGTATGTACACTGTGTATCATGTGTATTTCCCATTTTTCCCATTTTCCACCATGGGAGGGCGGAAAGAGTGACTGTATGCACATAAATGCTGCTTCGCAGGTAGATCTATACATATCTTAAACATTATACCATGCCCTTTGTAACTGTCTTGTGAAGGAAAACAGCTGAATGCCCCATTACAATTATGTGCGCACATCATGGAGAAAGACCACAATGCTAAAATTTAATCTTTTTTTCCCAACATATTTTTATAAAAAGGTTTGTTTGTGGAAGTTGACCCTTATATCAACACACAAAAATAGCAGAACTGTATTTTACTACTTCAAGGGGTTTACTATTGATTTTTAATTTTACTATGACAATTCTCTGTGGTATTCAACCATTTGTAATTTTCTTGTCTGTCATTAATGGGTTTTAAGAATCTGAAAGTGAGCTTTGTGAATCTGAAAGTGAGCTTTGTGAATTTCAGCACACCTTAATACACTGGCCTCAAAATCTGGTAAACTGAAGAGTAGTGGGGTAAATTGACTTCTTAAAAGTCACATATTCACTAGAAGAGCCAGATTATAAACCTGGAGTTTTAAATTCCAGTTCTATACTCTAACCACAGAACAACCTCCAACACAACGAGCAAGTAACTCTAAAGAAATTTGTGGCATTCAATATTAAGTTAGACACTACAGATCAACAATGAATTCTTTGCTTCTGTTTACTAATGAGGATGTTGGGGAGATACCAGTTCTGCAGTTGGTTTTCAAGTGTGATGAGTCAGTTGAATTGAACCAAATCACTGTGAACCTGGAAGATGTAGAAGACCAGATTGACAAACTAAGTAGCAAAGAGTAGCAAATCACCTGGACCGGATGGGTATGCATCCTAGGGTTCTGAAGGAACTCAAAAATGAAATTTCAGATTTATTAGTTAAAATCTGTAACCTAATCATTAAAAGCATCCATTGTACCTGAAGACTGGAGGGTAGCCAATACACCCCAATATTTAAAAAGGGCTCCAGGGGTGATCCGGGAAACTATAGACCAGTGATTCTGACTTCAGTGCTGGGAAAATAGTGGAAACTATTCTAAAGATCAAAATCACAGAGTATATAGAAAGACATGGTTTAATGGAACACAGTCAACATGGATTTACCCAAGGGAAGTCTTGCCTCACAAATCTGCTTTTTTTTTTTTAAGGGGTTAATAAACATGTGAACTGGTAGATGTAGAGTATTTGGATTTTCAGAAGTCCCTCATGAGAGGCTTCTAAGAAAACTAAAAAGTCATGGGATAGGAGGCGATGTCCTTTCATGGATTACAAACTGGTTAAAAGACAGGAAAAAGAGAGTAGGATTAAATGGTCGATTTTCTCAGTGGAAAAGGGTAAAAACAGTGGAGGTGCCTCAGGGATCTGTACTTGGACCGGTGCTTTTCAATATATATATAAATGATATGGAAAGGAATATGACGAGTGAGGTTATCAAATTTGCAATGATACAAAATTATTCATAGTAGTTAAATCACAAGCAGATTGTGATACATTGCAGGAGGACCTTGCAAGACTGGAAGATTGGGCATCCAAATGGCAGATGAAATTTAATGTGGACAAGTGCAAGGTGTTGCATACAGGGAAAAATAACTCTTGCTGTAGTTACACGCTTTATTTATTTATTTATTTATAATATTTTATATACCGCCGCTCATCAAAGATATCAGGTCGGTGTACAGTGAACAAGAACTTACGCCGGAGCGTTATACATTTAACAAGGTTATACAAGCGTTATACATTTAACAGGGTTATACAAGCGTTATACATTTAACAAGGTTATACAAGCGTTATATATTTAACAAAGGTAAGTATAAAAATATTTGATACATAAAAACAAGTAGAAGCTTTTAAAAACAGATCTATCATTTAGGTATAGCTTGGCTGAGCTGGGTTAAAAAGAACTGGAGAGTAGAGGGATACTAGTAAAAGGGATGGGGTTAGGGAAGAGTTAGGAGGAGAAGGAGTTCTAATTTAGAGGTGGAGAGAGGGGGGAGATAGCACTTCGAATGCAATTAAGAGCAATTATATGGAAGGGTATATGATAGGTTCCATATTAGGAGCTACCACCCAGAAAAAAGTTCTAGGCATCATAGTGGATAATACTTTGAAATAGCTCAGTGTGCTGCAGCAGTCAAAAAAGAATGTTAGGAATTATTAGGAAGGGAATGGTTAACAAAACGGAAAATGTCATAATGCCTCTATCACTCCATGGTGAGACCACACCTTGAATACTGTGTACAATTCTGGCTGCCACATCTCTAGAAAAGATATAGTTGTGATGGAGAAGGTACAGGGAAGGGCAACCAAAATGATAAAGGGGATGGAACAGCTCCCCTATGAAGAAAGGCTGAAGAGGTTAGGGCTATTCAGCTTGGAGAAGAGATGGTTGAGGGGGGATATGAGAGAGGTATTTAAAATCATGAGAGCTCTTGAATGAGTAGATGTGAATTGGTTATTTATACTTTCGGATAATAGATGGACTAGGGGGCACTCCATGAAGTTAGCAAAAAAGCACATTTAAGACTAATTGGAGAAAATTCTTTTTCACTCAATACACAATTAAGCTCTGGAATTTGTTGCCAGAAGATGTGGTTAGTGCAGTTAGTGTAACTGGGTTTAAAAAAAAGTTTGGATAAGTTCTTGGAGGAGAAGTCCATTAACTGTTATTAATCAAGTTGACTTAGGGAATAGTCTCTACTATTGCTGGTATCAGCAGCATGGGATCTTCTTAGTGTTTGGGTTCTTGCCAGGATCTTGTGGCTGTTGCGTTCGTGCCTATTTCCGCCCTCGCTCCACCCTCTCTACCTTTGTGGAGACTCCCTTCGGCTCAGACGGACAGATGCAGCCGTGACTTCTCCCCGCCTCTTGGCCCCGGTGTCCCCGGGCTGGCTTGGCGCTACGGATCCTCCATGTTCCTGATGACGTAAGGGCGCACGTTCCAGACTTTGTACCAGCAAGGGTGCGAACCTCGGGGGCGTCCCCCCGTAATGACGTCATCCGTTTTCAATTTAAAAGGTCTTTGCTAACTAAAAGTGAGTTAGCAAGAAACTCCAACGGGACTTGCTTCGGCAGTCCACGCTACTTATCCGTAACAGAGTGCTAACTCCGCTTCCTCTGGCGGGGTGATCGCTAACGGATTGTTAACTCCTTCAACGGGAGTATCCAGCAGCCAGATTCATAAGATTGCTAACGCCTCCCCTCTGGGGGAGTAGATCTATAACAGATTGTTAACTCCTCCCCTCTGGGGGAGTAGATCTATAACAGATTGCTAACTCCTCCCCTCTGGAAAGCAGGTCTATAACAGTGGCCTGGTTTGGCCTCTGTTGAAAACAGGATGATGGACCCCTTGGTCTGACCCAGCATGGCAATTTCTTATGTTCTTAACAAGTTTACTTGCTCTGTTGGTCTCATGATGCACATCTTATGGGCTTACATGACAGTCTATTCACTAAAAGGAACCCCTACTGAAATATTTTTTGTTGACTCTAGACACATATTGAAACATTTTAACTATACCACAAAGCTTTAAAAATCATGTTTATCTACTAAATTCAAGGCTTATGTCAAAGCATGCTTGTGTTCTCTAGAGTTTCTTTATCATTTCAAGTGTTTGAGCACAGTTGTTCAAGGAAGTATTTTTTTCTACTGAATTTGTTGGTTAACCTAACACAAATTGTTACGGGTGAACTGTTATGTCAGAATTCTTTAAGTGGCCTTAAGCCCCAATTTAGCTGAATAATATTCAAAGTGTTCATTTTAAAAACAAAGGATATCTACAGTGGAAATTTCTATATGCACGCACACACCATTAATCTGTAAGAACTGGATTTCAGTAGAGCTCTGTAATAGTATCTCTTACGTGAAAATTACTTATCTTTATATTGTGATCGGATTCTATTAAAAAAGTATTAACTAGCCAGTTATTTTTGCTATTTGATAATACACAGTTCAGAACATGGATGGTATCTACTGCATGTATTACCATCTCACCTCTTTCCCTGACTTTACCATAGTTCCTTTTATTTACAGAAGAAAACAAAAAATATTACATCCTATTTTCAGTAGTTACAAAACTAAAAGTGCATTTTCCCCATAAAATAAGAACATATGCATCATCTTACCAATGTAGGCTTCGGAATCACCAATGTACATTTCTATGCAATGTCCAAGCATAGTAACAGAAAATGTGTCATCTCTCCTAAGACCAAGAGCCTGCAACGCACAGAATAAAAGGTGGTGTCAGCAGGAAAACAAGCATCTCTCTGAAGTCTTTTCAGTGTCTAAATCAGGCCTTGTCTTAAGCAGAAAGAATAGCTAGATCAGAACAATTACAACTGCCTAATGCATGCAGGACAATACTCCACGATATTCAACAGTGGGTAAAATGTTTTTCAGCACTATGCCAGCTCATAAGCTTTATTTTCTTGTGCTGGAATGCCTAGTCTGATACCAGAAGGCAAATTTAATCCATAATTGTAACTTGCCACACAAATATGGAAAATGTTACATGTTCTTATGACTATCTTGTCTACCATTTTCGTTGCTTATCACAATATCACAGACCATACTTGATCTATGCTTTTCCATTATTTTGCACCCTCTGGGCTTATCACAGGCCTTTTTAAAATTAATTCTGTTAGTTTTCTCCTACACCTTGTGGCAAAACAGTAGTTTGCCATTTAAATTCCTTCTACAGAACAGCAGGTGGCAGTGGACCATAGTTACCAGCAGCTGGCACTGAAGGAGTTAACCTTAGCAGTGCCAGCTGAAGATGTCGCTGCTGCTATCCGAATAGAGTGCTAGTTAAAAAGTGTCTGGGAAAAATTATGGCTGGCAGCAGCTGGAAACAAAAGAGAAAGATATACAGCTGGGGTCAGACTGCCGGCTACTGGAAGTGTCACTCTTAACTAAGATAAAGCAGTGCTTAGTTCTGCAGTAAAGTTTAATAGAAATATCTTTTTCATTCACTGTTCCTCCTGTTTAATAATAAACTCTTTAATGTATTAGCATTGTGCTTGAAACTAATTATACCCCAGCTAAATAAAAAGAAACTAGGGGATTCCAATGTTTTGTGTGTGTCATCTGTAAGGACTTCTTCTGTGAACTATGGGGACCCCCCAGATCTGTGGCATCTCAGTATCCCCAGAAAAACCCTCAGGGAATAGCTGTGTAGCAGGGTACTTGTCCGAAAGGAAGCAGAACCCCAATTGGTGAGTGAGAGGTTGCCAAGTAGAGGGGGAACATGTGAAAGCAAGGCCTATGAAGTATTTATTAGGACCCCCATGTGGCCATGGGTTCGAGCCCTACTGGGCGTTAAGGGAAGCTGCAGGAGAGACCTCTGCCTAGAAACTGCTCCATGTACCCACTACCCTTTCTGTGAATTAAAGTTTTCATAACCCATTGAAATTCTCCTATTCACAGTCCTCCTCCCCCAGTCTAAATCTACCTCAGCTCTACCCAGCATTTTCTTCCCTTTTCCTCAGCCCTTATCCAGCACTCCGATACCTCTCCCCTGCCCCACCTCAGCACTTTTTTTTTCCCTGTCCCCCCCCCCCCCTTACAGCCAAGTCCCACACACTATAATTTCCCTTCCCAGCCCAACCCCAGCACATTCAGACTTCCTTCATCAATCCAACCCCACCACTCTCCGTTCCCTCCTCACCAGCCCAATCCCAACAATGTCCGTCCCCCCCCCACCCCAGCTCGAACCCAGCATATTCTGGCCCTAGCATACTCTGCACCCTCTTCTCCTAGCCCAACCCCAGCATACCCTGGCCCCCCCCCCCCCTTTCTAGCTTGACTCCAGCATATTCCGGCCCCTCCTTCCCAGCCCAACCCGAGCACAATTTGACCCCTTTTGTTTGCCAGACCCAAGCGCACACTGGCCTGCCCTTCCCAGCTCAATCCCAACTCACTCTGACACCCTCACCAGCCGGCTCCAGAACTACTTTCCTCCCTCAGT
This sequence comes from Rhinatrema bivittatum, assembly GCF_901001135.1. Lineage (NCBI taxonomy): Eukaryota > Metazoa > Chordata > Amphibia > Gymnophiona > Rhinatrematidae > Rhinatrema > Rhinatrema bivittatum. The sequence goes on from NC_042619.1 coordinate 352,010,467, forward strand.
AGCCCAGCCCTAGTGCACACTATCCACTCCTCCAACCCGATCCTAGCACACTCTGACCCACCTCACTGGCTGGACCCCAACACTCCCTTTCCCCCCTCACCAAGCCAGCCCTAGCAAACCCTGGACCCCATTGCTCTCCATCCAAACTCTAGCACTCTGTCCCTCCCTCACCAGCTTAACCTCCAAAACACTTTACCCCCCCCCCCCCCCCACTACCAATCTGAATCCCGTACTCTATCTCCCCCTCCTTCCATTAGCTTGCATGAAACCAACCGGAAAATACCCAAACCCCCAAAAAATCCCATATCCACTTAAAAATAGGCCTCATAACCCTCCAGGGCTACCCCTGACCTCCCACCACCACTGTTTCCTGAAAGTTGTGAGCCCTGTGCACACAGCAAAACATAGTGCGCATAAGAAATACAGATATTTGCATTATAGTGGTTTGTAGAGCACAAATTTTACCTCTACTTATAAAAAGTTGCACAAAAAGACATTTTTTGTGTATGCGGTCTTTCAAAAATTTGAGGAACATTGCCCACCACTCTAGCCTGTACTTAATCATGGCTCCTCAGTATTTCCGAGGACAAGAGTGATTCTCAGTCATTCCTACCCAGCTGCTTCGGAATTCCAAAATGGCTGCAGTTTTGTTGTACAGTAGAATACTGCCATTGTGTCGGCCTCAGGTTGACTGGCTGCCATTTTGGAATCCTGGAGCAGCCAGGCAAGAGTAACTGGGGATCAATCCTGTCTCTGAAATATCCAGACCCACAATGGGTTAAGGGTTAGGGTGGGGGAAAGTCAGGAATATCTGGACCCACAATAGGGTAATGGCTGGGGTTGGGGGGATATCCTGGGGGACTGGTGAGGCCATTGTTTAAGTGGTTTTGCTGGATGGGTGGGACGAGGGATGGAAGCAGGACCTAAGTGTATTATATTTGCACACACAAGCACACAGCTTTCAGGAAACAGTGGTGATGGGAGGTCAGGGGTAGCCCTGGAGGGTTATGAGGGGGAATGAAGAAAAGTGGATCTATATACAGACAACAACCAACAAGGACTGAATTACATAGTCTGGGTAAACAAATAAGCATGGGTGTAGTTTGCTTATTGCGGCGGTTACTACCCCTAACTAATTAAGCTAGATATTTCACTTAGATGCAGCTCCAACACGGCTCTCTACATTAATGGTGGGGGTGGAAGGGAAATAGAATCAAAAGGTTACTAAGGGCCAAGAGTAACAGAAGTATGAGAAAAAAAAAGTGCAAAGCTTGCTGGACAGACTGGATGGGCCGTTTGGTCTTTTTCTGCCGTCGTTTCTATGTTTTTGACTTGGTGGTGTCTGGCTGTTGGGGAACACAAATGCACCCTACCAGACACTGACATAGAGCATCCACCTAAGTATTATATTTATTTATTTTTAAAAAATTATATTCCGCTGGCCCACAAATCTCAGCAGATTACAATACACATACACAATAAAATCCAGCCACATACATGAGAGGCCTGCATCATCAACAAAAATACAGAACAGATAAATCATAGCAAAACAATAAATATATAGGGGGGGCTGGATTAGACAGAGTAGAATATCTCCTGCTCTGTCTACTCCAGCCTCAGCCTCAGCCTCATACCCCTCTGCCGTCCTGTACCTTGCAGGCTGCTTGTGAAGGGAGGGGGCTGGAGCAGGAAGCAGGAAAAGAGCAGAGACTGAAGATGGGCATCCTGTAGCTTTCTTCATAAGACTGAATTAGGAAATGGAGGAGTTTCAGGTTCGCTAATTGTGTGATACGTTGCATATCATGTGGCAAGCCAATTATGCAGTTTTTCCCATGGTCTCAGAACTGCAGGAGCCCGGGGGCACTGATTATATCTTACTTTATCATAGACGTACCGTATGAAAATAATCAATTGCACTTTCAAAGTTTCCCATTAGGCTGTGTATGTATCCAATAGCAGAATAGGTGGAAGCATTCTGAGGAATCAGCACAAGAGCCTGACGGTGGTATTCTAATGCATCTTCATGCTTTCTATGAAAACAAAATGCAAAAATTCAAGAGATGAGGAATGAGCACAAGATAAAAAAGCAACTCTCTTTCCCATCTCTCCTGAATTATGCCCCTCCCTCTGTGGTGTATCAGTCCATCATTCTGGTAGTCAGCCTACATCCGATTATCTGCTGCAAGTGTCCTTCCACACATTCTGTCCCATCTGAACTATAACGTATATGCAGCAAAACTCTCCAATTTTGCTTATTTATTAAAGCCCTACTTCAACCTATACAACATAGACAAGGACTTTCATTTTTAGTTTTTATTTTATTTTGCCTTGTAATTTCGATATTATAACAAAAAAAGTCAATGGCTTCAATATAATACAAAGGAGAAAAATTAGTGGAAAAGAATTTTCCATTCACTTTATTTTTTTAACATTGAAATTCCCAGGCAAAATAAAATAAGAACTGAAAACAAAGATCCTGAAGCAGAGTACACCAACAATGCTATATTAAAATTGACAATTTCTTCTTACATTAACTAAAATGATGTACCATATCTCAAACATTTCCTTAGTTTTATAAATCATTTAACTTCAGGATACAAGTTTTCATTGCACCAGAACTATACATGTTGCAAAAGAACAGGTCTAAAGTTCCCTGTCTCCGTAACAGTCAGATCTCTTAGTTTCTATCATAAAACATGTTATAAGTTGGTTTAAGTCCGATCCCATTACTATCCCCAAGCAGGGTTGTCCTCAGGGAAGGGGACCAATTGGGGATTTCAGGGGCCCCCTATGCTGCTGTAGTAGCTTTGTCCTCCCTCCCCCGACCTTTGACATAATTTTTTTGTTCCTTTGGAGGGCCAGTGGGGCAGCTGCTGCAGTGCCCTGTGCACGGAGCACCTGAACCAGGTCAGATACATTAGCAGATGGAAACTGAATGAATAGGCTGTGCAGAAATGTTTGTCCAAAGTTAGTCACCTCAGGACATGCTCTCCATCCAGACAGTAGTGGGATGTGAAAAATGTGAACAGATGACTAAGTAGCAACTTTGCAAATATCTTCAGCAGAAGATGCCCTCACATGAGCCTGCTCCAACCAATCATCTAAGCATGGAAACAAGCAGACCCTCTGCTGATAAAGTTGTGAAGCTACAGCTGCAAGACATTTTATGAACACTCTCTGGGCTGCTGAGAAACCAAACAGACATCCTTTACCATAAACCTGAGGAACATTTGATGGGCAGGGTGAACGTGGACATGCACATAAGTGTCTTTCAGATACAAAGCACACATTCAGTCCCTTGGCTGAATGAAAGGTAAAATCATCTGAAAGGAATTCCTCACACTGATGGATAACGTCTTTGCTAACATCCAGAAAACTAGAGTAGCTGAGATATTCTGGGGAGATGTAGACTGAGCCCAGTCTGATAGGGGATATGAAGAAAACCCTGGAGAATGAAGAAAAGATGATTTATATTCAGCATCAACCAACAAGGAATGAATTACATAGTCTGGGTAAACAAATAAGCATGGGTGTAGCTTGCTTGTTACGGCATTTACTACCCCAAATCAATTAAGCCTGATATTTCACTTGGAATGCTTGTTATGGTGGTTACTACCCCAAACCAAATAAGCCTGATACTTCACTTTCAATGCACATCCAGCATAGCTCTCTGCTTCAACGGCAGGGAGAATGAAGAAAAGATGATTTATATTCCGCATCAACCAACAAGGAATGAATTACATAGTCTGGGTAAACAAATAATTATGGGTTTAGCTTGCTTGTTACGGCGGTTACTACCCCAAATCAATAAAGCCTGATACTTCACTTGGAATACATATCCAGCGCAGCTCATTGCTTCAACAATAGGGGGGAATGAAGTAAAGAGGATTTATATTCAGACAACCAATAAGGACCGAATTGCACATGCAGGGTAAACAAACGTGGGAGTAGCTTGCTTATTACGCGGTTACTACCCCAAACCAATTTCTGGATACTTCACTTAGATGCAGCTCCAGCACTGCTGTCTGCATCGATGGTGGGGGTGGAAGGGAATTGGAACCAAAAAGTTACCAATAAGGGCCCTGACCTCAGCGGTCAGAGTAACAGATAAGTATGAAACCAAATAGGTGTGAAAGCTTGCTGGGCAGACTGGATGGGCCGTTTGGTTTTCTTCTGCCGTCACTTCTATGTTCTATGAATCCTCCTCATCTGTCTATAAAAGGGACACTCATCCAGGACCCCTGACGATGAGGGAGACCAAGGAGATCTCTGCTATTCCAAGAAAAAAAGAGCGCCGTAGATATTCAACATAAGTTGATCCCATGTCTTCCCTTGATCCATGAAGAGACTCCCTTCAGTGATTCAAGAAAAAATGTTTAGACACAGACATGGAACACGTCCGTGCAGTAACCTGCATAAAGAAAGACTGTGAGGCTCATGAGACAACACACGTGCACAGGAATCCCAATGAATGTTCAGTAACACTTTACTCTGACAGCTGGGTCCATGTTGACATTGTTGGTTGACATCACCCCATGCATTATAGCCGATTCATTCTTTCTTGTCAATGGAGAACAAGAACTGACAGTAAGAGAAAATTCCAACTCCGTTAGAAGGGGATGATTTAATGATGCAAAAACTTTTGCGATGAGATTTTGTTTCTCAATTCTGATTCAACTATTTTCCATGATGAAAATTCCAATTTTCTAACGCTATGGGGTATGAATTAACAAAAACAGTCTCAACGTCATCACTTTCTGTGCATTCCTGCAATAGATTTTCAGTAAGTCTATAGGAATTGTATTATAAATTGTCTTTACACAATCAGATAGTTGGATTACCTTCCTTAAAAACCTACTTATCTAAAACAAGTTTGCTTACTATAAGCTGTGCTTTCCATAGACAACAGGATGAATTAGCCATGACACGTGGGTAACATCATCCGATGACCCTACTCTCTCAGCTCATAGAGCTTTTCCTCTGCTGAGCATGTACACAAGCTCCCACGAGGGCATTGCCTTGTGAGCTTTTCAATTGATTTTAGAGCTAAGTCTAGTAAACAAGACCCTCCAGCAAGGCAGGCATGCATTTAGCATGGCTAATTCATCCTGTCATCTACAGAGAACACCATTCACGGTAAGCACATTTGCTTTCTTCATCAAGCTGGGCTGAATTAGTCATGACATATGGGGAGTCCCAAACTAAGGGTTGCAGCGGAGCATTTACCAACCCCATGAGGAGAGTGGACTACTATGTGAACAGGTTACACAAAAACTGATCGTCCAAATTTACTGTCACTTTTTGACAAATTGTCCAGATGGTAATGAGATGTGAAGGTGTAAACAGATGACCAAGTTGCAGCTTTGAAGATGTCTTCAATATGTACTACTTTCAGATGAGTCACTGTAGTAGCTATGGCTCTCACTTGATGACCTTTGATAGAGTCTGTAATGTATATGCCTGCTAGGGCATAATGTGCAATAGTCTGCTAGCTAATTGGACAATTGTTCGTTTGGCAACTGCTATGCCCAGTTGGTTAGGTTCATAAGTCACGGATAGTTGCAATGTGGATGAGTTATTTTTCTGTAATAAGACAATGCTCTTTTATAATCTAAGAAATAAATGGCCTTTTCAGCTTCATGCGCAAATGGAAAGAATGTGGGTCATACAATAGCTTGATCAATATTGAAAACTGAAACTACCTTTAGTAGAAACTTTGGGTAGGTGTGAAGTACCATTCTATTGTGGAGTGTAATGAACCAAAGCCTGAAGTTCACTGACTCTTCTAGCTGAATTGAATGTCATAAGGAATATTTTCTGTGTGAGAAATTTGAGAGAAGCAGATTCCAATGGGTCAAAAAGTGACTTCATAAAGTTATTGCAGAAACATGTCAAGGTCCTATGGAACAGTGGTTACAAATGGACAGATAGTATGCTATAAGCCTTTCATGAACTTCGATAATAAAGGATGAGTGGAGATTGGCCTACCCTTAACCTGAATATGGTAAGCTGCTACTTGCCAGGTTCTTATGGCCTGGATTGGCCACTGTTGGAAACAGGATGCTGGGCTTGATGGACCCTTGGTCTGACCCAGTATGGCATTTTCTTATGTTATAGCATGGAGTCTTATTGATGAAGTACTGAAACCTGAGGAAACAAAAAGGTTTAATTCTTGTGGCTCGCATGCAGCCAAGTCCAACGGGTTTTGTTGCACCAGGAAGAGAATCATTTCCATTTAAAGCCATAAGCTCTACTAGATAAAGATTTTTTTGACAGACACCATTATGTTCTGAATTTCTTTGGGTAAGGAAAATGGGGCAATCAGTAAGCACTCAACATCCAGGATGTCATGTGGCGAGACGGAAGATTCAAATGATATAGATGTCTTCATTCTTGAGTTAACAAGGATGGTAAGGCTACTAGAGGGATCAGAGAACTAATGTATATTGTACGAGGTACGCAAACCACACTTGTCTGGGCCACACTGGTGCAAAAAGCATCAGCAAACCCGGTCTTTCAGCACTTTTTCTATTATATTCGCTATCAGCAGAACCAATGGAAAAGCATACATGTGATATTTTTTAAAAACTATCCTGGACCCCATCACATTTTTCTAGGGGGAGGCCTGTAGCACATGTGCACAGACTTATTCCAATCATAAGGAGGATGTCATGAGATCTTAGATCTTAAACCTGTCCCCTCTATTCAGCAATGAAATAAAGCCCACAAGAGACCTATGCTCAAAGTGACCCCTTTTATTCTCTTTGTGGTTTTGAGCCAGGGGACTCTGATCTATTAAGGAAGGACAGAATAGGAAGAAAGGAAGGAGGAGTGCCGCTATATAGCAAGTTTTTTCCATAGACAGTAGGATGAATTAACCATTACATGTGGTGACATCATCCTACAGCACCAAAATGCCCTCCCCTTTGCTCTATTGAGTATGTACAGGAATTTCCACTCTGGTATTGCCTCATGAACACCTTCAGTCGATTTAAGAGCTAATTCTAGCTAGGGAGTCGACTCTTAAGGAAGGCGGGCAGATATTTAGCATGGCTAATTCATCCTATCATCTACAGAAAATGCCGCTTTGCTTTCTCCATCGATAAGCAGGGCTGTATGAGCAACCCTCACCTTGGGACTCCCCAAGGTGAGGGTTGCTCCACTGCAACCCTCACCTTGGGGAGTCCCAAGGTGAGGGTTGCAGTGGAGCATTTACTGAATAAGCAACCTGAACCCCATCATGAAAGGAAAACTACTGGGTGAACAAGCTATGCAAAACTGCTTGTTCGAATTTATTTTCACTCTTCGAGAGATTATCTAGACAGTAATGGGATGCAAAGGTGTGTACTGATGACCATGTTGTAGCTTTGCAGATGTCCAAGTAATATGGCTCATGGATGAGTCATTGATGCAACCATGGCTTTGATGAGCCTTGATGTCTGTAATTTTCAGGCCTGCTAGCCTGTAACAGTGAGTCTTGCAGTCTACTAGCCAGTTGGACAATGTACATTTGGCAATTGCTATGCTTAGTCTGTTAAGATCGTGAGAGATGATTAGCTGCGAACACTGACAATGAGGCTGAGTTCTTCTCTTGTAGTAAGGCAAAGCCTGTTTACAGTCTAAGGTATGAAGGGCTTTCTCACCTTCATGTGCATGTGGTCTTAGAAAGAACATAGATAGCACGATGGATTGATTAATATGGAAAGCTGACTCAGCCTTTGGTAGCAACTTCAGGTGGGTGCAAAGTACCACTTTATTATGGAAGAATTGCATATAAAGAGGATAATGAACTAAAACCTGAAGTTTGCTGACTATTCTGGCTGAGGTTACTGCTAAAAGGAATATTAACTTTCTATGTCAAAAACTTGAGAGAAGCCAATTCCAAAGATTCAAATGATGGCTTGATCACTCGTGTCAGAAGCACATTCAGATCCCATGGAATGGAAGGTTTAATATGCTGCAAGCTTTTCATAAATTTAGATTCTAATGGATGAATGGAGATAGCTGCTTACCATATGCAATCCAAGGGTAAGCCTATGGCACTAAGATGCACTTTTATTGATAAGGTAGCAAGACCTAAATCAGAAAGAGCACAAATAATTCAGCAACTCCAGGTTCGCATGCAAACAGATTAAAGCTGTTGTGTTGACACCATGTGGAGAAACATTTCCCTTCAAAACAGTAAGCTCTCCTAATTGACGGTCTTCTTGCAAATACTACTATGTCCTCCACTTCTTTAGGTAGGGACAATTCCATTATTGAGCATTCAACATCCAATCCATCAAGTTGAGTGCGGGAAGGTTCGAATGAAACAAGCGTCCTTCCTCTTGAGTTAGTAAGGATGGATCTGATCCAAGAGGTATCAGAGGACAGCTGGAAAGCTGAACTAGATACGCAAATCAGATTTATCTGGGCCACACTGGAGCTATGAGGATAAGACGGACCTGGTCTTTGAGGACTTTTTGCACCGTTCTGGCTACGAGTGGAATCAGTGGAAAAGAGTACGGTACATGAGATCTGCATTCCAGTCTGACCTGATCTCTATTTGGTGGGAAGAATGGAGCAAACAGGTTGATTGCTGTAAATCCCAACAGATCGAAAAGCTGTTGATTGCTGAAGAGAACATTTATGTAATAGAAAAAAATTTGCTGAGGCGATCTAATGTATTGGAGATCCCTGGAAGTTAGATTATTTGCAGGACAGCTTTATGTTTGCATGCCCACTCCCATATTTTTATTGCTTCTTGATCTGGTTAAGAGCCAGTTACCCAGGTAGAGAGTCCATCAAGCTAGGTTGAGAGAACATTGCACAAATCTCATCTTTGGGTGAGTTTCCTCACTCTGAGGGTCATGAAATCTTCACAAAAGAGCACTGTTCTGTTCGGATGTCTCACTTTGAATGTCAAAGTGGCCCCTAACCCCTACTTAAACCTCACCTCGAGTAACTAGGTGAGCCTCATATAGAGGTGTAAATACCTACCTAGTATGAGGGCCTTATAGCTGGACTCTCTATCCCCCTCCCCCCCCAGTGGTTGTAGGTAGGAAATACAACAATTCTGGCACTTATCGCAAAGTGCGAAAAAGTTATTGCAGTTTGCGCTAATAACTATGCGAAGCACTAAGATAGGCTGTTTATCGCAAAGTGCGCTATTACCATAAAGCAAGCCCCTTTTCTGATCGCATGCGATATTTAGTGCATTTTGATAAATCCAGGCCTTAGATTGTAAGTCCACTGGGGGAAGGGAAATAGCTACAGTATCTGAATGTAATCCACTTTGAAGTGCCTGAAAGTAGAATATAAAAAAAATCACAGAGACCCACACACACAATTTAAAGTAGAAACATCATAAATCATGACCAAGGACTACAATCCTGTAGATTTTCTCTTGAGTGGGGCATAATCTGTGTACTAGAGTAGTGGTTCTCAACCAGCAGTACATGTATTCTTGGAGGCACTTGGAAGCCTCTCGTGGATTCACAGCCAGTCCATTTCTGATGCATGAGAGAGGGAAACCTAAACTGCAAGACACACCTAATTGTTAATGCATAGAAAGAGTCAACCTTGTTGCTCTTGTCAGCAGCGATCTGCACTCCTAGCTAGAATACATTATCGTTTTTGGCAATTTTTTTTTTTTATGGGAAGAATAAGGTGGATCAAGAACTATTCACTCATAATATTCATTCCCCTCACTTTTTAAAATGAACAATGTAAACTTGGATCGTCTTCTCCCCACCTGCCATAGCTTCCTCCATTTCTCCCCAAGCATTAAGCTGATGCCAATTAATCAGGAAGAGATGACAAACCATCAGAAATGTTCCCTCCAGCTACCTCAGCACTGCCAGCTGCATTGCACCAAATGTCTACTAGGCACAGTTTGGCTTCACCAACACCAGCATCAGACATATATGCTTGTTATTTAGTTGATAAATGCTAATGAAAAACAGATCTAAATATCACACTAGTATGTAACTAATTTTTTTATGAATTTTCAGTATGTGTGTCCCTGGGGGTACACAAGACATCTCAAACTCTTGAAAGAGATAGAACAGTCATGAAAGATTGAGAACCATTGCACTGGAGAAGAAATGGGTTGGATTTTATTGGATTTCTGTCTGTTTATATTAGTTAATTGTTTGCATGTTATGTTTTGGTGACTGTTTTTCATCCAGATTATGTATTTACTAGGGATGTGCAACAGTTTTTCCAGAATTGTGCGTCCCTAGCGCCTCCTTTTAGCTCGGAGCGGCGACTGTCAGCGGGTTTGACAGCCGACGTTCAATTTTGCCAGTGTCGGTTCTCGAGCCCGCTGACAGCCACGGGTTCGGAAACCGGGCGCTGGCAAAATTGAGCGTTTGGTTTTCAACCCGCGAGCCGCGGGCTGATTTTACATTTTTTTTAAATTTATTTTTAACTTTTTTTTTATTTTTTTTTAACTTTTGGGGCCTATGAGTTAATATCGCTATGATATTAAGTCGGAGGGTGCACAGAAAAGCAGTTTTTACTGCTTTTCTGTGCACTTCCCTGGCGCCGGCACTGTATCAGCCTGTTAGCCGGTTAACCAGATAGCTGGATAAGTGACAATTTATGGCTATTTAGAGGTCTCTAAACATAGTCGGATATCCAGCTGCCATTAGATAACTGGATAAGTCCTTCTTATTCGGCTTTCTGGCGTCTGAATATCGGGCCCTTGGATTTTAAAGATAATGCATGCATGAAATACCTGAAATTCCAGAAAGAGCATCAATATTATTGTCATAATCCTCATTCCTGCATTAAACTAGTTCGATCATAGTATTACTGTAATCAATTACAAGCACCCTATTTAAAAATGTAAAAAATGGATGACATTTTTAAAACAGACATTACCAATCTATCCTCTATCATCTATCCTCTATCATCTATCCTTCTATTATGATTACAAGGTTCAGTTACAGTAACGTTTTCTTTAAAAAAAAAATGCATGATAATCCCTCCCCTTTATTAGAGTTTAATATCTGGTCGCATGATCCTAAGAAACTATATTTTTGTCTCCCAAAAGGAAAATATAACATGGTAAAAATAAGAGTGCCTGATAAAAACTGGGTTCGAAAATAAAAGCAAGTTCATTTTGTTTCACTGTTAAGTAAACCTTAAAAATCGTACTTACTTGAGCTTCCTACACACATGTCCCAGGTTGTTTAACAACGGCTCCCACTTATCAACTGTTACCTGCAAAACAATTCAATATCACACCTGCCAATTGGTATTTTAGCCTCTGTAATATCGTTTTGATATTCAGATTTTTCTTAAAACAATTTGCATCCAAAGATGGCAATCAATGCAACACATTCAAAACAAAAAGGTATGTTTTCATGTCCTTTTATTTATTTTTTTTTAATTACCTTCTGTAAAAGGTTATTTCCAAAATTGAGATTTATTGAGGCACTCAATAAGAAATACATACCTCTCTATAGACTGCAATATTAGAACATAAGAAATTGCCATGCTGGGTCAGACCAAGGGTCCATCAAGCCCAGCATCCTGTTTCCAACAGTGGCCAATCCAAGTCATAAGAACCTGGCAAGTACCCAAACACCAAGAAGATCCCATGCTACTGATGCAATTAATAGCAGTGGCTATTCCCTAAGTAAACTTAATTAATAGCCGTTAATGGACTTCTCCTCCAAGAACTTATATAACTTATATGAATGCATTTGTTTAACTATGACCACCAATGCAACACTGGAGCTTTAGGAGTAGAATATATTGGATAACTGTGGGCTTTTGCGATTATAGGCAGTGCATCACTATTGAGAAGACATATATGTTGATATTTAATCATTATTTTCTGCTACAACAAAGACCTGGCTCTTTTCTCAAGTGCTTTATTATGAGCTGAGGAGTCTGAGTTGTTGGTGCTGCAGTTTTTATACTGTTTTCTCAGAGTTTGAATTATGATGGGCCAGGGGTTAGCTAAATTAAAAAAGAGTGGGGTAGCAAATGGAAGCCTGATAAGGTCTCCAAGTATCTTATAGTTTGGATTTTATTTTGCTATACATTTTTCAGCAGTGAGGTGTGAAACAAAAATAAAAATATTAGCAGCAGGCTATTGGACTATGACACATTGGCAAGCTAAATATTTATTGGGGGACTGGCAGGACCTTAAGAGCTGAAAAGAAGTCACAGAAAAAATAAAAAAGACTGAGCAGAGTGAATGTACCTCATTTCCAATTGCTTTGATTTTTTCAAGAGCATCAAGAAACCATTTCTCTGCTGTTTTCCAACTGAAATAAGCAAACAAATATCATTGGGACTGTCTTGCAATTTATTTATTTTTTGCACAACCAATAAAATATTCATTGGTAAATTTAGAAACAAACAGAGCAGTTCAACACTGGACTGGCTCAACAGGGCCGCAAAGGTGACACACCGGATCCCAGAAAGGAAACATGGCTGCCACTTCAACAAAGAAGTGGTACTGAGAATAAATCTCAGTAGAGACTTTCTTCCATCTCTCCTTACCACCGAGTACACTTTCGTTGACCAAGCATGCATCCATTTCAATATTCTTTTTTTCCAGGTGGGGAAAGAGATAATCAAAAAGGTAAAATGGTGGATTTGAGAATGAAGCAGTTTGACACTGAGCTACTATGCCATCTATGTTGAACTGTACTATCACACAGCAACAGCGGTCAGACTGAAAATATGTGCGTCTTGTTAACAACTTTCAAGAATTCTAGGCACCACCCAGTGTGCGATTAAATAGGGCATGGGGGCGGGAGAGTAGATGGCAGTGGGTACAGGTTTTGAGAGGGTTACTTACTGAGGTGCGCGCCTATGTTGTATGGGAGAGATGCACCAACTTTCGCCAGCTGCTTCGATTTTTTTTTTTTTTAATGCTTTTCAACAGAAAGATCGTTGTAAAGAATTTGTATAAAAGGGTCCGTCTGTCCATCTGTCAGTTCAATAATACTCCAAAAATAAAAAAAGAGGGAACTTCACCAAATTGGGCGTGTAGAAAGAAAACGTGAATATGACACTTTTGAAAACTACAAACAACTGAGCCGTGAACCTCCCAAATTGCTTTCTATAGGAAACAGAAGCTGCAGAACGTTGACTCCATTCCAAAAGCTCTTTCCTTCACCACTCTCGCAGTTCGGCGCACAGCAACACGGGAAGCCAGGGCAAAATAACTGAAGCCGCTGGAGAAGGATGCACCAAAAGGCACCTTTCAAATCTACCTCATCCACATTTCTGAAGTCCCATTCCCCACATCCACATACCCCCAATCTGCACATCCCCATCTTCTCTTTCTTGCTCTGCGTCAAGCTGCTGGAGGAAAAAGGGGGGGTTTGGAATGCACCAGTTGCCAAAAATGTCACAACCTCTAACTGCTTCCTATAGTAAAACATTGGGGATTTTTTTTAATGAGGTAATCTTTTTCCAAAAATACTGAAACAATATTTCCATATTTTTCAGCATTGTAGTCTTGATCACTGTAAGACGGGAATATTGGTACAAATCAATACCTTGTCAGTTTCTGACAATTTCTCATCGGGTGTTAGTTGCTAAGCCATGAGCTTTGGGAGTAGGTGGAACGGTGCTGCAGTGGTTTGAATCGTGTCTTCCTGAAAGGCAGTATCAGGCGAGCTGGACTGGTAGGACATCCCCATTGTCTTCCAAACGAATGCACAGGCTGTGCCTTATCGTCAGTAATATATATCTCCAGCCCCTAACTTTTTGCTTGAATCCATGAATATGGTATTCAAAATGTGTCGAGATGATATTCAGTTCTACGTGCTGTGTGGTAACAGAGAATTTCCCTATGATGCATTCCTGCAGTGTTTTGCAGCATTAAACAGTGGTTAATTGATAATGGTCTGATGCTGAATTCAGAGAAAACTTCCATACTTTGGTTGGGTCATAGTGCTCTGGGTCAGCATGTATTTTATTTATTTAATTAAAAGTTTTTATATACTGCACCCTTCAAACAATCTTGATCAGGGAGGTTTACAATGTTACATTCACAGCATTACATTATAAAAATAAATTAAAATATCAAGAACATGATTAGAAAAGACAATTAACACAAAAATTTCATTTATAAATTGGTTAAGCATGCCTCAACATATGAAGCAATTCAGTTGGTAACAAAGGAAAAAAATGTGTTAAAAGCTTTTTTTTAAAGATATGTTTTTAGGTTTTTCCTGTACTCTTTAATATTGGATGTTAGGTGGAGTGAGTCGGGTAGTGCATTCCGGAGAGTGGGACCAGCAATTGAGAAGGTGCGCTTTCTGGTACGATTGAGTCTTGCTTTCAATGGTAGGAATATCTAGGCGGCTTTTATTTGCTGAATGAAGATGTCTTCCAGGTTTATAAATATGTAAAATCATACATAGCCAAATAGAAGAGTTATTATGACGTAAGCTGCGAATCATTGTGAGAATTTTATACTGAGTACAGAAAGATATAGATAACCAAAGTAAAGAATAAAGAATGGGTGTTATATGTTCTCGGCAGTTGGAGTTAAATAAAATAGGAGCAGCTGCATTCTGAACTAGTTGCAGAGGATGGGTTGCATTTGGTGGTAAGCCTATATATAAATCATTGCAGTAATCTAGGCTGATAAGAATTAATGCTTTTTAAGCAAGGATATTATCTCATGGAGTTGTGACTTTTAATATTATTGATAAAACTTGCAACCTTGGAATTATTTTGGACATCAACTTGTCCATGAAAAATCTGGTTGAACAAGCAGTGTGGATGGCCTTTTATAAACAAGTTAAAATTGACCTAAGAGGACAAACTATCACTACTAGATTTCAGGCTTGTGTTACAAGCCATGGTGCTTAGTACCCACAGACTACTGTAATGCCCTTTATGTTAGTTTGCCTAAGTATTTAATTAAGGTTTTACAGTTGGGTTATTTACAGGTTGCATTGGAATGACAGCATCACTTTATATATGAAATAGCTGCATGGCTACTTATTGCCCAGTGTTCATTATTTAAATATTTTGTCCTATGAGATAAGGCCGTTCCTCAAGAATCATTTTGTCTTCGTGACAAACTTGTTCATTATGAGCCACAAAGAGTATTGCGGTCTGCTTCACAAGAATTGTTGCGTGTTCCCACTATTGCAGCATGTACGTTACAAGCAAATCAATCAAGGGCTTTTTCCAATGCAGGTCCTATGCAATGCAATGCTACCTTATAAACGAATGAGAAAGATTACTTGAAATTGCAAATATTGATGAAAGCATATTTGTTTTCAGATGCCTAGCTGAACTTGCTTATCTTTAATAGCAACGATATTATAGGCAAATGATATATATAATGGTAATTTTATTTTGTGTGTGTTATATTTAAATTTGTTTTAAAATGTTTTATGAATGTTGAATGTACTCCATGTTGAACAATCAGTCTCTGTATCTGCGAATTATAACATACAACAAATAGAATAAGCTAAATTTGGTGACTTTCCATCCTTTCTTTGGAGAATTATTTAGCTGCTAGATTGATGGACACAGACAGACATGGACCCATTTTATATAATTCTAATTAACTGAATACAAATAGCAAGATAGAACATGTTATCAAAAATATTAACCATCTTCCCTGGAATGCACTTGCACTTACAAATACCAAGCAAAAAAAATGATATGCTCATATTTTACAGAATATAAAACAGTTATATTCATAGCAATTAATCTTTATCAGTTACGTAGCTGATTAGGTTAAAAGACAAGACATACATTGAGTCCAACCTTTCTCTAACAACTTTCTCTGCACGGGAATCCAGGGAAAGATCAAAAAGAAAGCTGCATCTGTAGCAAGTCTGCAACCGTGAAACTATTTTGCCAACTCTAAATACAGCAATCAGATCAAAATTGCTGGTTTAGCCCATTTCACTAACATGCAGCTATATCAGACATCTTTGCCTCATCCAGGCTTTTCCATAGATTCACAGCAGATATCTCTTTCCACTACTTGACTACCTGAACTCTCTCCTAATCACAAGCCCATACTTGCCCACCCTTGGGCTAGTTCTGCTTAATTGCTGCTTACTACCTCAGTACCAGATGATCAGCTCTCTATCTATACACACTCTATACTTTTATAACCAAATGCGTGTTTTGCACTGTTCTATCTAGTCCCTTATTTCTACCCAATATAGGGTAAATTTTTAAACTTGCGCAAGTGCGTCCATGTGCACGCACTACCCGGCGCGCACAGATAGACACGCGATTTTATAACATGAACGCGCATGTTTGTATTTTTATATTCAAAGGGGCTCCATAGTTGTGCACCTTGCGCGTGCTGAGCCACGCTGCCTTCTCCCGTTCCCTCCCAGGCCACTCCAAAATCGGAGCGGCCTGGGAGGGAACTTCCATTCCCCCTAACCTAAGCTTCCCCACCCCTTCCCCTAACCTTTCTGCCCCTAGACCTACTCTAACCCCCCCCCCCCCCCCCCCCCCCCCCCAAATTCTTATCATACCTTTGCATCTGCCTGGAGTCAGACGCAGGTTGCACGCGCCGGCAGCCTGCCGGCACGCAATCCTCCGACACAGCGGCAAATGGCCGCTGTCTCGGAAACCTCTGGCCCTGCCCCTGCCCCTTTAGTAAAGCCCCAGGACTTATACACATCCGGGGGGTTTATGCGCGTCGCCGGGATTTTTAAAAATAGGCCTGGCGCACGTAAGGCAATTTACGCGTGTAGAGTTTTTAAACTCCGGCCCATATGAAATGTACCCCCTACTTATCTCTCTATAGATACTTACACCCAAAATACCTACTTACATTCTACCATACCTGCAGACAGTATCTTTATTATGCATTACCTACATATCCAATGCCCTTTAATTTTATTGTAATCCACCTTAAGAATAACTTAGGATAAAGGTAGAATATAAAATGTTTAAGTAGTAATTAAATACAACACTTGTTCAATTTACTTCTGGATTCATTTGATGTTATAGCTGTAACTATTACTGCTGGCAAAATGTTCCATAAATTCTGCCACTCTGAATATAAAAATTCTTTCCCTTGAAGGTGGTTAAACTTACCATCTCTTCATCTTACTAGGATGTCCTCTTGTTTTGTAAATGCTTTGGTAAAAATATCACCTGCAAGTTTCCTGTAGGGTCCTTTGATATATCTGTGTAGTGTAATTAACTCTGCTTCTACACTTTGCTTTAAAATGTGAATAACCCCAGAACTTGGTAAGAGATTCAGATTATTATGACAAGCATTCCTGCACTGCATTGTGCTGGACAACATCGTGTACATTTCGGTCCAATTCAGTATTCAAGACAGCAAAAGATTATTTCTCTGCACTGTATGTAAAAGAACACTGAAGTAACCTCATGATCAAAAGAACTTCTCAATAGTTTGCTTAGCAGGGTAGAATCGCTCAGCTTCATTTCAATCTGCACACTTTAAAAATGCATAAAAGTCTATTTCTTAAAAATGGCTTTCTTCGTTATTTCTAATAGACACAAATAATTCTAGCAGGCCTGAATTACACAAAATAAATCCCCCGGATAAAATCCAGTCAGGCAAAGAGTAATACAGCAGCAAGGTGTAGGTAGTTTTTAACTCTTAAAAACTTACTCTCCATTCTGAAATGCCACCACACCGACTTCATGCATCACAAAAGGGTCCTCAGGTGCGATACTTAAGGCTTGGCTGAAAAATCGCTCAGCTAACTTGGAATTATTGGTCAAACCATATTCTAGTCCAATGTACAGCATCGGCAAGTGACATCTGTAAAGAGATTTTTTAAAAAATTGCCACTCATTTTCTCTCATTTTCATTCATTATAAACACCAATACATTTCCAGAAAATAAAGCAGAAACTGAAAACAAAGGTTTCTATAATTGTGATTCATTAGTATAGCACAGAAAGTGCTGAAAAAGAGAAAAGCAGGAATTTATAATATTTTTAAAGCATGGTGCTGACTATAATACTGCCAGCAGTTTCACAAGCCTACAGAAAAGAAAATACTTCTCATCCTGAGGATGTTTACATCATCAAGGAAGTGTTCCCATACCTCGTCAGTCATTCAGGTACAGGATGTGCCACTACCACTTCCGAGGCATTTTGTAAAGACTCTCGGAGCTGCCGACAGGCTAAACAGGAGTATTTTTTTATACCCCCAGTCCTTTGGGTCATGGTCCATATTCTGTGGGTCCTTTTGGAACCTGATACATATGCAAACGGACTCTGTTGCCACTGTGTGGTGGGGGCTGGGCTCTCTCAGGGGCTGTGATCACTGCCTCAACATTGTTCTCGGCTCCTGCCTGGGGCTATACAAGGCTGGCCATATAAGCTTTTCTAAGAGATCAAAATATCAATTCTTCTCTGCTGGGCGGTATCTAAGGAAAAGGTTTACTTATCATAAATGGTATTTTCCGTAGATAGCAGGATAAATTAGCCATTACGTGTGGGTGACATCATCCGGCAGCACCGAATGGACCCGTCTCTCCAAGCTAGTACAGCTACAATATACACTATTGAATTAATAGGTTTTTACTTGCGTTAAGTGCTATTAATGCAGGTAAACGGATTTTTTTTAAATTGTTAGGACAATGTGTTATATTATCTCATCTCAGCCTCTGGAACACATGGGCCCCATGTGTTCCAGAGGCTGAGTACAAGTACAAGTTATTTGAGATACCGATATAAATTAGACTGGGGTGGTAAAACTAAAAAAAAAATTCTAACAATCCAAAATAATGCAGGTGGATCTGTGCCTCCTATGGTCCGCCAGGATCACAACGTTCCAGCCATTGCAATTCTACAGTGGTCTGCCGATTGCATGCATTCCATCGTGGCCTGCCCGGATTATGATGCCTTAGCCGTTGCATTCCACCAGGGTTTGCTTGGATTACCACACTCCAGCACTGAAACGCATTCCAAAGCTATGTTGTATGCATACAATAGAGACACCTAGCCAGGCATCATTATTTTTATATATAGGATTCAGACCTATTAGTGGGTTTTTTTTTCCCAAATATTTTTTTTTTTGGAATCTCCTGCTACACACCTACCCTTTCATTAGCTGTGCTGCTGTGAAATAGGCAGCCATTGCTTGGTCGTGCTCGCTCTCAACTGCGAATGAATGGCCATAAGCTATCCATGCTGGTCCATAAGTTCTTTCCAATGTCGTAGCTTTGCTAAAGAGAATAAAAATATGCAGATCCTCAGCAAAGCAGCACAACTAAGCTTGTAGAATATATATTTCATTGAGCTAGCTCAGTGATTCAAGCCTCAGGGACCAGGGCACATGGGATTCAAGTTTGGATCCCCTGTCAAGGGTCAGTAGGGACTGGGCACATTGCAGAGATGTTGTGCTCACACCATAAGGAGGCAGAATATGGCTGCTGCTGCTACTGTGGCAGGGCCTTGCCAACCAGTAAGTGGTGCTGAGGCACAGCCTGAGCAAACAAATACGCTTCTACTGTAAGCAAATCTCTCTCATGCATAATTCACTGCGGATATCCTGAAAACCCAACTGGCTGGGACAGGTTTGGGAAGCACCGCTTTAAACAGAGCAGCCTTTACAGACCAAACAAATACAAAATAAATGTTCTTGAACAATAAGTTCACTCAAGGCAGCCCGGTCACCCAGTAACAGTGCTGTCCCTACAGGCAGATCTGGGTTTGACTCCCAGGCCTGGTTTCTGTTCATTGGACCAGCAGAAACGTAGGATGCTGCAGGCGTAGCATTTACGGACTCCAAGAAGGAACAACTCTACCCATCCCACAAGAGCAGGGCCTACTACTGGTGGTGGGGTTGAGAAAGTATGCATACTGGCTTACAGAGGGAGATGCGGTCCAAGGACCACAACCAAGGACTGAAGCTGTAATGACCGGAGGCCTCAACATTATTAAAAAAAAAAAAGCCTTGGGGCAACAAATAAAGGTCCAAAGTACCTTGGCATCGGATCCAGCCATCTGCCTCATGATAACTGGCAGTAAGCTCAGGTATGAAGGCTGCTAGCCAGGCCAAACACAAAAACGGAGGACACAGCACAATTTAAGTTAAAGAATTATTAAACTACTTTCTCCACGTCTACGACATTTTTTCTTAGATCAGCAATTATTTCTCTGTGACATGAGGGCTGCTGCCATATATATCTGGAATGGGGGAAGTCTCACTCGGAAATACCAGTTTTTACCTGAGATACCTTCTGGCATGTTCGTTTTTGTGGCCAACCATAAGATAATAGCATCCGACTGCAAACCAGGACACCTAAAATCAAATTCCAGTTAAAGAGTTCAGTGTATTAATATACGTTAATGAAAGGTGAACCAGCACAAAGATTACAAACTTAGAACGACAAAGGATGCATACTGCTTCTTTTTCTAAAAAAAATAATGTGAGTGAGCTCATGAAACAAGTTGGTAGAAGCGAGAGCACTCATTTTTACAGAAGTCATTTTCAGAGCTTACTATCGTAGTGCCAAACAATAATACAGCTGACAAACCTCCCTCAACTGTTTCAATCCTAAAGTACAAGTTATTTGACATACCGATAGAAATGAGACTGTAATTCCTAACAATCCAAAATAATGCAGGTGATCTGTGCATATAGCTCTCTCTTAATGAGTTTTCAAAATATCAACCTGCCCATATCTTACAACCATTGTTCCCCCTGTCTTATTTCAAGGTTGCCCTTTTTTTTGTCCCAAGATATTTCTTGCTTTTTTATGCTAACAGATTCTGGGTAGAGACCTGGAAAAGCAGCACTGCCAGATGCAGCAAAGTATTACATTTTGACAATGAGCAATTACACTATCCTCAACTATTTTTTTTTTCAGTGTTATAATAAAAGTCATTTTTGAGTGCAGCTGTACGGTGAGCTGAGAATTTCAATGCATTCCCACAATAACTCCCAAGTTGTTCCTCAGTTAGGATTATTTTTTCCCCATATGCAGCACTTTGTACTTGTTCACATTAAACTTCAGCTGTCATTTAGATTCTCAGTTACTCAGTTTTGCAAGGTCTCCCTGTAATCCTTTTGTTTTAACTCCGAGGTTCCCAACCTGCATACCATGGCAGACCAGTGTGCCACAGGGGGGGGGGGGGGGGGGGGGGACGAACAGAGAAGCTGAGGGTGGGTTACAGCTGCTGGCAAGAAACGTTTTCATCCGGCTCGACTCCCACTCCCTCTGCAGTCGTGTCTGGCCTCTCACTCGCAGGGTGTCCCCGGGGAATGAGGGCATGTTGAAAATGAGAACTACTGGAGCAGGGGGTGCCCGAGCAGCTGGATGTCCCTGGGGAATGGGGGTGCATTATGGGGAGAGATGAGTAGGGAGGGACAGGAGACACATGGAGAGAAAAAAAAAAAAAAAAATCAGGAGATTGAAGAATTGGTGGTCAATATGGAGAGGGGAAAACCAACACTACCAAAAGGTAAACGTAACACCCAAAGTTGGAAGCATGACAGGTGATATGAACAGGGCCATAAACTGTATTACGCAGCCATCTATTGGTATCATGGATATAAATCAGATACAGTATTGTGCAGCAAAAATTATTACTGAGAGAATCTTACAAGAAGAAAAGGCGAAAGATAACAGGTCTTACACTTATTTATATTCTGCCTTTCAGGCATATCAAAGCGGATTACATTCAGGTACGTAAGGTATTTCCCTATCCCTCAGAGGACTTACAATCTAAGGGCCAGGTTGATTAAGGCTATTCTTAATAACTACACATTTTTTCCCTTAACAGTTTGCTCTTGCCACATATTTGTTTTCTTATGTTACAGTTCTAACAGTTTGTGCAAAGTTTACCCTTTATTCTGATATGGAAATGAATAAAAGGTCACTGGAAAGAAAAAATGGTTGTTCAGTTAATACTTTATATGTTAATGTTTTTGTATTAATAAAATATAAAATGAAAAATAACCACCACAACTTACAGGATTATTTGGGTACAAATCCACCAGTTTATGAGAGAGATAGAAAAGCTCTGTGTAGAAAGAAAGAAAGAAAACATGCTTTAACATAACACATTGTAGCTTTCGAACCTTTATAAAGCTCCATTAGAGATATTGCACCAAACGTTGAAATCTTAGCCCGCTAAGAAGCCCTTCAAAATTTCTAATGAAGCCTGAGCAATAACATTTCTCATATTTTCTCTAGTTGGATGGCCTCATAACTCAAGCTGCGGCAGAGGGGGGATCTGTCTGAGCTTGGCTCTCCAGTCTGACGGGGGGTGGGGTAGTGGCATGCATAGGCATGCGGGATGAGATGGGGGAGGGAAAGCAGCTGCTAGTACAGAAGCAGTGGCACTGAAGATGAGATCCCTCCAACATGGCATCACCAGCCCCTCCTGAGCGGGATGGAGGTGGAGAACTTTACAACTCTTTAAACTCCAGAAACTTCTGCGGATCCATTCTACAACTGAAGTATTTCAAAAGATTACTATTATTATTGTAAGAAATGTTTCTTTCCCAAGATAAAAGATAAATGCTCAGTTGATCCTGTTCACTCTTGCTGACCAAGAGCTGGACAGTAAAGTTTCCTCTGGGCCTGATGTAAGAAGCCACGCAGAGCCCACTGTATGTTTTTACTTGATTTTTTAGCGTAGGTTTTTCCGGTGCTGAACTTGCCCAGTTATGTAATAAGGGCTTTAGTTAAGAAGCCTGCAGCAAGCTTAGCGTGTGATTCAAATTGCAGGGCACTAAACTTTATTAGCTATCACCCTGCAATGCAAGGATACACGTTAGTGGGGAGACTGCCTAGCGTGCCTCCTTTTACTGCAGGAAAGTTAATGCCCAGTCGAAAGCAGGAGTTAAACTTCTCACGGGGCCGGCCCAGCAAGTCCTCCTTCCCTCCCTCCCACCATCAGGGCAGGGTCTGGTCTCCTCCTCTTTCCAGCCCCCTCCCTTTCAAAAAAAATCCGGCCCAGTAGATCTCCAGCCCCCCCCCCACCAAATTCTCTCCCACCCATGAAACCCTACGGGAGAAGACTTTCTCTCTTCCTGCAAGGGCTGTTCCCACACTGGCAGCCGATTGGTCCCCTCCACTATTATACGTCAGCGAAAGGACCAATGCTGTTTGTGAATTCTGAAAAGCCAGCCTTCCGAAAGGGGATTGGTCCTTTCACGGACCTGTGACAGCGGAGGGACCAATCTATTAAACGACACTTGCCTTACTGAAACCAGAAACAAAATTACTCTCACTTTGTGATAAACAGAAGGATATAAAATTCACCCAGCATTATAAATTTATATTTTGAACAAAAAAAAAGTTTAGTCCAATACAAAACTAGCAGCATGTATATCCTTAACACTGATTTTAATTTCAAGTTTACTGTGAAATTAAGAATATGTGCCTTGAAAAAAAAAAAGCCTTCAGCTAAGGATCAATTCTCTGCACATTCTTTTTTTTTATCTAGCTCCTAACAAACAAACAAAAAAAAAGCAACCATTTAAACGACTCCAGTTAAGCAATCCAATATAGCAAAGCTGTTTATACATTGGGGTTCACCATTTATCCTTATTACCTTACTAGTTACATAAAAAGAAAGAACTAATTGTCCCTTCACTAAGGTCTAATACACTGGCAAACTGCCACCAGGAGCTGGGGGCAAATTCAATAAAATCATCCAAGGCTTGAGCTCCCTCTCTGGACATATTAAAATCCAGTTTAAAACTCACCTTTTAAATCCTAACCACTTCTCTACAATACACACACTTCCCATACACTCATCTATCACTTAATGTTTGAGTTAACTAGAATGGAAGCTCCAGGGAGAAGGGACTGTCTGACATGTATTTGTGCAGCGCTGCATGTGTCTAGCTGCATTTTATGATTGATAAAAATAGCAATAGTAGCTTCTTGTAACTTTATTTATTTATTTATTTAAGAGTTTAACAGACATGTGATTTATACTGTAAGCTTTGTCAAAAAGGCAAGATTGCACCTCAGCTTGACCACTGGAGAAACAGAGCAGCTGAGCTTGCTGTGTTAAAACTGATCACATATTTCTTCTATCTAAAAAGATTTCTTAACTGCCCCTCCATGGGTTCTTGGCATGGTGCATCAACATTGACATATATACGATAAAACATGCAAAAACAAGACAATGGTCTTCAATGCATGACTGCAAAAAAAAAATAAAAGACCTTCGCTTTGATCATTGCCCATGAGGCTGGTTAACCAAAAGGTCTTCATCAATTCAAATTTCTCAAATAACGTGAGCAAAGAAAATCAATTACAAAGCTTAATAATTGCATTATAGTTGACCAATTGCTCCAAATGTCTATTTAAAAAGAAATGTTTCATTTCCCTCTTAAATGACCAAACACACGGTTCCATGCCATAAGAGGTAAGACGGAGGAATGTAATCTGGTATGGCTCGCCTACTGGAATGGCAGCAATTTGCAGAAGGCCAATTCAAGGACTGTTCAGAGCTTCAGCCTTTGAGGTTACCCTTGTTATAGTGTCTTACATATTATAGGTCATTTTTAAAATGGTGCGAAACATGATATGAGAATTTTCTGTCTGTCCCTATAAATAAAGATTTCTCATAAAACGAAACATCCACTTACCGTTAGCTTTATTCAGTTCTACTAGTGTTCCTATATGCACAGGTAAACAGTTTGCATGGAAAGGATCTTTTTCCATTACTCTAAGGACAAGAAAATTAGCAGGGTTTACTGCACGAGAAGTAGCATACTGATCAATGCATATCAAAAGGTGATTAGTGCAATCAAAGGTGAATTTTTACAAGCCCGCCACCTGCCGAAAT
Organism: Rhinatrema bivittatum; assembly: GCF_901001135.1. Lineage (NCBI taxonomy): Eukaryota > Metazoa > Chordata > Amphibia > Gymnophiona > Rhinatrematidae > Rhinatrema > Rhinatrema bivittatum. Next base: position 352,035,213 of record NC_042619.1, read on the forward strand.
TAGGGGACGCGGAAACCTGTCAGGCCGGCGTGCATCAAGCATGATTTTAAAAGCCGCCTGGATAGGTGCGAAAATGCCGTTACGCGCACAAATGAAAAGTTTTAGAAAAGGGCTGGGACATAATCCGGGCAAGGCATAGGCGTTTCGGGATTTTACCCTAAAAACTGCGAGTAAATACTTACACTCGGAACGAGTCCCCTGCCACGTAAGTTTACGTCTGCCATGGATGACGTGTAGATTATAAAACAAAAAAACTCTAGGCAGATCGGCGGGGTTTTAAAGGCTGAGGCAGGCTATTAAACTAGGTGGGTATGGAAGTCTTATTCCTTAACTGGGCGAACTGAGAACGAACTGGAAAGACTGGCAATGGCGTCTGCGCGCGTCCCGCTTACGTGATAGAAGCAGCATTCGTGCGCGTGACCAGGCTGGTTTATAACATGAGCGCATATACACGAGTATGTTAAAAAATGGCCAATGAACGCGCAGAAATGTGCGTCTGCACATTTTAATTTATTATGGATAAGATGATCAGAAAAGCAATCCTATTCTTAGCAAATTTAATAAGAGGATTCAGTACAAAATATGAAATGTTAAATTTGAGATTCTGATTGCTCAGGTCTAAGAAAGTTTCCTTATCTGGCAGACAAGCAGGTTTGGAAGTTCAATGTTTGGGTTTTATGTTAACCTAGAGCTTAGAGTTTTAGGTTACCCTAGAGCTAAGAAAACTTAAACTACTGCTAAGACAAAATGAGGCTAAATGGCGTAAAAACCCATGCACCATCACTCTATCTATCTACAAATCAACTCTTCATCAATACAAATCCAACACTCTAAGATCCAAGAGGAACTATTACGCATCCAAGATCCACGACCTAGTATTTGACGCTAAAGCCCTCTTTAGCTACGTTTCCAACCTTACTCAAATAAACCCTCCAGAAATTGCTCACAACCAAGCCGAATCTAAAGCGGAAGAACTAGCACTATTTTTTAGCAACAAAATCAGCAAACTACTAACTCAGCTCCCTCCTAACAGCATCTCTCCATCAATACCACCTCAGACCTCCTTCAACAATACTCGCCTAGAAGAACTGGAACTCACTTCCTCCATCAAGATCCAAGGCATTCTTCAGAAAATGAAACCATCCTCTCACCCATCGGATCACATCCCCACGAAACTGCTTCTATCAATTCCTGACTCCATCTCCAAATCCCTGTCAGACATCATAAATTGCTCAATAACACAAGGATCTTACCCAGATGACCTCAAACTGGCCTCTCTCAAACCACTAACTCAAGAAACCAAATCTGGATCCCAATGACCCAAACAACTACCGACCGATCGCTAACCTCCCCTTCATAGCCAAGATCATGGAGAAACTGGTGAACACCCGACTCTCAAACTATATTGAAGAAAATAATCTCCTATTCCCATCACAATACGGATTCCGCAAAACACGAAGCACGGAGTCCCTCCTCATTTCCATGACAGATTACCTCATCCTGGGCCTTGATAAAGGACAAGCCTTCCTTCTGATCCTACTGGACCTTTCATCAGCCTTTGACACCGTTAATCAGTCCCTTCTCATTAACCAGTTAGCCTCCATAGGGATATCAGGCACAGCACTCTCTTGGTTCATATCCTTTCTCAGCAATAGAGGATACAAGGTCAAGATACAGAACAAAGAATCCTCACAACACCCCTCATCAGTTGGAGTCCCACAGGGGTCTTCCCTGTCGCCTACTTTATTTAACTTATACCTTCTACCATTATGCCAACTTCTCACCGACCTCAACCTCAAACATTTCCTCTATGCGGATGATATCCAGGTCCTGATCCCCATCAAGGATTCCTTCGCTAAAACCCTGGCTTTCTGGGATACATGCCTCCAAAAAATTAAACTCCTTCTCACCAGCCTAAACCTGGTACTAAATTCTTGCAAAACAGAACTACTGCTCATCGCTCCAGAGAACAGCACCATCGCCTCTACTCAGCAAGCCACGCCAACAATCACACAAGTGAGAGACCTAAGAGTCCTAATTGATAATCGCCTGAATTTCAAAGCCACCATCAACAAAACCACCAAAGACTGTTTCTACCAACTACAAGTGCTGAAAAGAACTAGACCTCTTTTCCACGCCCAAGACTTCAGAACCATTCTGCAAGCAATCATATTCTCAAAATTAGACTATTGTAACACCATCCTACTTGGCCTTCCTGCTTCTTACACCAAACCGCTTCAGATGGTGCAAAATGCAGCTGCTCGAATTCTGACAAATACCAGGAGAAGGGATCATATAACCCCCATACTAAAGAGCCTCCACTGGTTACCTATCCACTTTAGAATAATATACAAGGCCATTCTTACCACATACAAAAACATCCATCTACTGGCTCCCATTGACCTACAGATCCCTCTCCAACTACATAAATCGACAAGACCGACAAGAGACGCTTACAAGGGAACACTACAGGTACCGCGGTCCAAATCTACCAGACACAGCACGCTAAGGGATCGGGCATTCTCTACAGCCAGTCCAACATTATGGAACTCCATCCCCCCTAATCTCAGACTGGAACCATGCTTATCAACCTTCAAAAAAAGACTAAAGACCTGGATATTCTTACAAGCATTCCCGGACTCCAATTGATTTAACACCTCAACGTCATCCCTCAACTCCATCCACTATCGTTAGCCTATTTTGAATTAATAATCTGTCCTTTCTCTTCCTTCTTCGCCAAGTTCTAGTCTCCCTGTTAAATGTAACTGCCTTTTTCCGCACCATTGTTATAGTTAATGTTTTACTTTGCACCCCTGTTCTATGTGAACCAGCATGATGTGATTGCTATCTCGAATGCCGGTATATAAAAATCCGAAATAAATAAATAAATGTTAGAAAGGTTACGTTTAAAGAAGAGAAAATCATCATCACGGAACATATTTACTAAGAGTACACTGTAAACAGGCCCCACTGAGATTAATGGGCCTATAGCTTAAACGTGCATTAACTTGTTGCTGCAGTTTAGTAAATATGGCCCTATGAGTTTTAGAGCTTTCTTCTATAAATATAATGAATTAAGAAAAAATATTAACATGTATTTTAGTTTATGCTATCTAGTAATTATCTTGTCTTTAGTCTTACTGTGTAATAAACATACTGAATAAGTAGGTTTTTTTAAGACAGTAACTTGTCCAACTTAAAACAAACATGGGTAAAGCAAAATCATTTGAAAACAGGTTTCAGCTTAAATTTTAAGGATACATGAGTAAAATTGATTTTTTAACCATCCAACAAGATACCCACTGCATACTGTGATGCTCGAAATAGATTCTGTATTCCTTAAATTTTAATGCATCTAATTTATCAGTAGAAAATCTTCAAATCACAGGAAGAACATAAGAACATAAGAAAATGCCATACTGGGTCAGACCAAGGGTCCATCAAGCCCAGCATCCTGTTTCCAACAGTGGCCAATCCACTGCCATCCACTTGGCCAAAATGGTCAAACAGATGATGAAATGCTAAGAGAAATCAGGGAAACTAACCAATTTGGCAGTGCAGTAATAATGGGCGATTTAAATTACTCCACTAATGACTGGGTAAATGTAACATCAGGACTTGCTAGACATATAAAATTCCTAGATGGAATAAACTACTGCTTCATGGAGCAACTGGTTCAGGAACTGAACAAGGGAATTATTTTAGATTTAATTCTTAGTGGAACACAGGATTTCGTGAGAGAGGTAATGGTGGTGGGGCCACTTTGCATTAGTGATCATAATATGATCAAATTTGAACTAATGACTGGAAGGGGGACAATATGTAAATCTACAGCTCTAACACAATTTTCAAAAGGGAAATTTTGATAAAATGAGGAAAATAGTTAGAAAAAAAAAACTGAAATGTGCAGCTGCAAAGGTTGAAAGTGTACAACAGGCATAGACATTGTTTAAAAACACAATCTTAGCAGTCCAGACGTATTCCATGCATTAAGAAAGGTAGGAGGAAGGGAAAACGATTACCAGCACGGTTAAAAGGTGAGATGAAAGAGGCTATTATAGCCAAAAAGCATCCTTCAAAAATCTCAAGAAGGATCGATCTGAAGAAAATAGGAAAAAGCATAAGCATTGTCAAGTTAAGTGTAAACATTGATAAGGCAGGCTAAGAGAGAATTTGAAATGAAGTTGGCTGTAGAGGCAAAAACTCATAAAAACTTTTTTAAATATATCTGAAGCAAGAAATCTGTGAGGGAGTTGGTTGGACCATTAGATGACCGAGGGGTTTAAAGGGGCTCTTAGGGAAGATAAGGCCATTGCAGAAAGACCAAATGAATTCTTTGCTTCCGTGTTTACTAATGAGGATGTTGGGGAGATACCAGTTCTGGAGATGGTTTTTCAAGGGTAATGAATCAGATGAACTGAACCGAATCACTGTGATCCTGGAAGATGTAGTAGGCCAGATTGACAAAGAGTAGCAAATCACCTGGATCGGATGGTATGCATTCCAGGGTTCTGAATGAACTAAAAAATAAAATTTCAGATCTATTTGTTAAAATTTGTAACCTATCATTAAAATCACCCATTTGACCACCCTCCAGTCTTCAGGAGGGTTACATGTGTAACCCCAATATTTAAAAAAGGGCTCCAGGGGCGATCTGGGAAACTATAGACCAGTGAGCCTGACTTCAGTGCCGGGAAAAATAGTAGAAACTATTCTCAAGATCAAAATCACAGAGCATATAGAAAGACATGGTTTAATGGAACAAAGTCAGCATGGATTTACCCAAGAGAAGTCTTGCCTCACAAATCTGCTTCACTTTTTTGAAGGGGTTAATAAACATGTGGATAAAGGTGAATCGGTAGATGTAGTGTATTTGGATTTTCAGAAGGCGTTTGACAAAGTCCCTCATGAGAGGCTTCTAAGAAAACTAAAAAGTCATGGGACAGGAGGCGATGACCTTTCGTGGATTACAAACTGGTTAAAAGACAGGAAACAGAGAGAATAGGATTAAATGGTCAATTTTCTCAGTGGAAAATGGTTAACAGTGGAGTGCCTGAGGGATCTGTACTTGGACCAGTGCTTTTCAATCTACAATATAAATGGGCTCTGACCGACGGCCCGCAAATGCGCAGTAGACAGCAGCTCTACTGTGCATGTGCGGACCTGGTCGACCTGTGGGTAATCACAGAGGGGAGGAAGCAGCTCTACCGTTCATGTGCGGACCAGAGCGCCCTGCGCGACGTGCTGGGTGGGGAGGAGGAAAGGGCAGATGAGTCGCCAAGCCAGTCCGTCCGCCGCCGGGGAAGGGGGGAGGGAGTAGGGACGGCTGGAGCAGAGCAAGTCTCACCCATTTGGGACACCACAGTACACCGGGAGGGAGTTATGGAGGAAGGCAAGTCCCCGTAGCGGAGCCCCTCCCCCTCTGCATCTCCCACATTCAGCAAGGTACAGCCGGCCCTGTAGAAGAGGAAAAGGGAGTGGAGGAGGGCTGAGGGAGAGGGAAGGGGTTGTGGAGGAGGTGAGAGGGGAAGGAAAGGGAAGATGAGAGGGGATGGAAGGACGTGTGTCAGTAAGGGTAAGAAGTTGTGGAGAAGAGAGCGGCTCCGATCGATGTGCCGGTCTGACCGACGGAATCTCGCCCGTTTGAACGGGACTGCAGGAAAAACTGGTGAGTGGAGGAAGGGGAGTGAGTGACCGAGGGGGGAGGAGGATGAATGACCGAGGTGAGTGAGCGAGGGGAAGGGGGAGTGAGAGAGAAGAAGTGTAGAAGACAGCAGTGTCCGAGAACGAACCGAAAAAAAAAATAAATTTTAATGTAGCCGTTTTGACGGGCTTAACGGCTTGTATATTTATAAATGATCTAGAAAGCAATACGACACGCGAGGTAATCAAATTTGCAGATGATACAAAATTATTCAGAGTAGTTAAATCACAAGCAGATTGTGATACATTACAGGAGGACCTTGCAAGACTGGAAGATTGGGCATCCAAATGGCAGATGAAATTTAATGTGGACAAGTGCAAGGTGTTGCATATAGAGAAAAATAACCCATGCTATAGTTACACAATGTTAGGTTCCATATTAGGAGCTACTACCCAGGAAAGAGATCTAGGCATCATAGTGGATTATACTTTAAAATCGTCGGCTTAGTGTGCTGCGGCAGTCAAAAAAGCAAACAGAATGTTAGGAATTATTAGGAAAGGAATGGTTAATAGAACGGAAAATGTCATAATGCCTCTATGTCGCTCCATGGTGAGACCTCACCTTGAATACTGTGTACAATTCTGGTCGCCGCATCTCAAAAAAAAAAAAAAAGATATAGCTGCACTGGAGAAGGTAAGTGACCAAAATGATAAAGGGGATGGAACAGCTCCCCTATGAGAAAAGGCTGAAGAATTTAGGGCTGTTCAGCTTGGAGAAGAGATGTCTGAGGGAGGGGGGGGATATGATAGAGGTCTTTAAAATCATAAGAGGTCTAGAACGGGTAAATGTGAATCTGTTATTTACTCTATTGGATAATAGAAGGACTAAGGGGCACTCCATCGGAGAAAATTATTTTTCACTCAACACACAATTAAGCTCTGGAATTTGTTACCAGAGGATGTGGTTAGTGCAGTTAGTGTAACTGGGTTTAAAAAAGGATTGGATAAGTTCTTGGAGGAGAAGTCCATTACCTGCTATTTATCAAGCTGGCTTAGAAAATAGCCACTGCTATTACTGGCATCAGTAGCATGGGATCTTCTTAGTTTTTGGGTACTTGCCAGGTTCTTATGGCCTGGATTGGCCACTGTTGTAAACAGGATGCTGGGCTTGATGGACCCTTGGTCTGACCCAGTATGGAAAAAAAACAAAACTCCATTCCCATGGTCTGTTATAATCCTCAGGGGTCCAACTTAATGCCAAAGATACTGAGGCAGTGCCATGTAGCATTCACAAATGTATACACAACCTTTACAGCATGTGTCGCTATTAGCACATAGCAATGATGGTCAAATGTACTATGATCTAATTATGAATGAGAATCCTTCAGATTCTTCAAAGTTTAACAGCCATATTCAGCTTTTCTGATGTGTAAAAGTTAAGAAACGAGAAAAAGTATAAAAGTTAATCAATATACTTACAAAGAAGTGAGTTTGTAGCACATTTTGAAGTCACAGTTGTAATAATGTCTTTCTGCTAAGGATACAACAACGTCCAGGTTGTCCTGGAGCCCATCTATAGACGTGGGAATCACCGTTTCACTGGGCTTATTATACTGCAATATACAGCACACTGTGGTGTAAGTTTGAAAATTTGAGAAAACTGGAGAAATGTATTCTTTATAAAATGTAATCACACTAAATAGTTAAGTCTGGAGATATTTTCTTAGGAACATTTCACCACATTTCAAGTCTCTTCCATAAGCATCACTAATTTATTACAAGGTATGCTGGGACCATAGCCTCTCTCTGAGAACAAGAAAAGTTTGTTTGTTTTTTTTTAAAACACACACAGGGGTAGATTTTATAAATTTGCGCACACTCGTACTTTTGTCGCGCACCAGGCGCGAACAAGAACACGCGGGATTTCAATAGATACGCGGGTAGCCGTGCGTGTCCATTAAAATCCAGGGTCGGCGCGCGCAAGGCTGCCCAAAATCGGCAGCCTTGCGCGCGCCGAGCTGCGCAGCCTGCCTCCGTTCCCTGCTCGAGGCAGGTGTAACTTTGCGCGCGCCGGCTGCCGCGTGCCATGTTCTGGTCCGGGGGCTGGTCCGGAGGCTGCGGCCATGCCCCCAGAACACCCCCGGATGACGCGCCGTCGCGTCACGCCCCCGATGATGCGCCGGTCGCGACACGCCCCCGATGACGCGCGTCCCGGGGCTTTGCGCGTGCCGTAAGCCTATGCAAATAGGTTCGGCGCACGCGGGGGGGGGGGGGGGGAGTTTGGGGTAGGTTTTTGGGGGTTACACGTGTAACGTACGCTCGTAACCCTCTGATCTACCCCACAGAGTTTACACGAGTGGTAACACTTGGACACAGGGTACCTGCCCCCAAACATCTTAAAAGCAATGTTCTGCTGCCGAGTACTGATCTTGTGAGTGTACACTAATGGAATATGACAAAAAGCACATTAACCTAAGTACCCACAGAGTTACACTGAAATGCCCTAACTGACATTCTTTAAATATACTCACACATAGAGAATTATATAAACATTCCAATATTGTGCAATAATTTTCTCTATTAAACTTGTAAACAATTACACCATTAAAATTCACCAATAACACTCACTCTTCCATTCACACATTAAAAACACAAACTGATGACACAGTATAATTCTCACAATTCATCATATATAAATGCAAAAATACAAAGTATCACATTTTTAATTGAGAAAAACTTTTCTTCATAGAGTTTCCAATGGCTTCCAACTTAACCCCTTCTTATTACGATTATGTACTCCAGAAGTTATACGTGTGTGCTGACTCTCTGCACCCACTCGCCGCTGTTTGCAATATTCCACAGCTTCTTTAGTTAACTTGTGCCAAGGGACTAGCCCTATTAACACTCCATCCACATTTATACAGTCCAACAACGGATCCTTGTTTCACCCACGTTTGGGCTTCATCAGGGACATACTATTAATAATTACCAGATGTTCACCTGTGATTAATATTCTCAGTACAATTTCAAACGCTGTACCAATGGCAAGATTCTCATATCGATTTTAAATTCAACCTCTTCCGAGGAGTTCACACGCTTTCCCAAGAGTAACGCCACATTCTAACATTTAGTAAAAATGCAAATATCAAACTGTGACAACAATCCATTCTTTACCTTTTTCAGCCTGTTCTCAAACAGAAAATGCAGCAGCTCCTGGTCATCTTCGGAACACTGTTTACTAATAGGTAGAGAGTCGAGAAGCTCTTTTTCTGTGGAAAATTGTTTGCATTTAAAAATTTTTAAACACAGGCATAACAACTTGAAAATATGTACATTAATGGAGTACAGTCCCAAAAAAACAAAGCGGAAGCCGATCTAATATTGCTGTGTAGCGGAAAAAACAAAAGAGATCGGTGCAAAGGACTTTTTTTTTTTTTTTTTTTTTTTAGAACGGGGCAAGTTCTAATAAAAGTCCTTTGATACACCGATCTCTTGTTTTTTTTTTCCGCTACACATTAATGGAGTATATCCACTAAGGATTTTATATAATATCCAATGGCAGAAATCATTAGGAACAACCAACACAAAACATCAGGCCAGAGCAGGCATCTTGCTAATCTGTAAATACCGAAACCAACCAATCCACTTAATCAACTCAAGTGTGCTTGACGTTTCTTAGATTTGCAGCCCTGAGAGATGTAAATATTTGCTCGCATTTAGCTAAAATAGACATTTCTTTTAAAAATCAGCATTAAATGGGTGTTCTCAGGGAAAATTATATAAAAGAATTATATGATCTATTTTCAGTTTAAATAGATAGCACCACACACAGCTAAATAAAAAATAAGAAAAACTACATGAAGAGAACGGGGTGGAAACTGGATCCCTTTTCCATTTATCAGATTTATTTCCAATGAAGTACAATACAGAATAAGAGATTACTTAAGGGCCAGTCTGGAGGCTCAGTTGTCATACTGAGCATTACCATGCAGAAGACCAGCCCTATCTTCCTAAAGGTAGGGAAGTCGACTATTATGTTTTTTGTTTTACTTGTAAACCGTTTTGGCCAACTTCAGTTGTAAACGCACTATCCAAACATTGTTAAATAAATAAATCCCAGCTCAGGTCGCCCACTTCCTGGGCTGGCTAGAGCAGAGCATGTTCCAGAGGTAACGTCCACATCCCCCCTGGGGGATAGAGTCTCAGACACCACACCATAGTGATGCCGAATGGCTGCATTTAGGTCCAAAGATTACAAGGCTCCAGAAGACTGCCACCATGATGACTATTGCTTGAGCCCAAACAAGGTTCAGAGGGAGCAGGGAAACTGCCAGGCCCATAAAAAAATAAATACATACAAACAAATACAAGATCTTGCTTAAAATACTACGAGCAGATGTGTTAAAGAATTTCTTCCATTCTCCATCTATGAAAAAAATCTTAGTATATATATGGTCCTTAGTGTTGGCGATTTCATTACACTTTATGATGTCTACATCAACTTATTACAATATGCTATGGACCCAGGTCCAAAATAAGGTATTCTAATTATTTGCCTATTGCAGAGAGGTTTGGAAATGTACAGGTTAAGCAAAATAGCTGCCACAAACCGGTGTGAAGAAAGAAAATCCAGCCCTAAGATGGCTACAACTATCTTCTTGCTGATGCCCCAACTCTTTTCCATTGCGGGATCAAAATTCAGTCTCCTGGTGTTACTGTAATCAAAATAGTGCTGCATGCAATATAAATTTTAATAAATCATCATTCAAACCTTCTTGAGCTGTGAGCATGTGGTGCGCTGTTAAAAGGTCAAATGCTTCAAAGCAGTAAACGTCAAGCTTCAAGGCCTCCTTGTAGCTATACGTTGCTAGAGTTCTATTATCCAGGGCATCATAGATCTTCCCACGTAGAAGGCAAATAGAGCTCCTGATCTGGAGGAAAAAGCGAACAATTGGAGGGCGAGAAGGAACGCAAAGGATAACTATAATGTGGTTTTAAGTAACAGAAAGGCCAACTTCAAAATCAAAAGAACCAACACCTGAAAATCTAAACAAATACCATAAGGACATTTTCTATATTACCATTTCAAATTAGACACCGACTAGCCAGACCCAAGAAACAAAATTAAGTGCACATGAAAAATATGAAAAACAACAGGACAGAAAAATAGTACTTTGATGGCAGAGTTTTAAATGTGTATCCTTGAATGGGTTATATTCAAACTAAATATTCTTTCTGAAACTTTTTTTTTAAATGAAAAAGAAAAAGTAGTCTTCGTGGAAATAATAGAACAGCCCACATCTACCGTGCCCCACCTCCATTTCTCAAGTTAGCTCTCCAAATCTGCAGTTGGCAGCTATTTTGCTTAACCTCTACACTGAGTGTGACCAATGAAGATTTAGATGGGCAGAGGTTAAAAAAAAAAAAAAAAAAAGGAGCTATTAAAAAAAACTTAGGTGAGGGGGGGCGCTATGCTGTGAGCAACAAAGATGGACGTGTGAAAGTTGAGCTCCTGATCCTGGGAACTTTCCACTTCTCCCCGCATCGCCAAAATCAGCACCGAGACCAGAAAATCACTACTAGTGAATCCTGAACACATTAAGGGGGTTATTTTCTAACCCGATCTAGGTATCGCATGCAGTATGGCGCTAAGGGGCCTTAGCTTTTCTCCATCAGCGAAGTTTCCGCGGCATCTGCCCTGACGCCACCCCAACTCCTCCTGGAGCTGTCGCCACCCCGACTCCGCTCTGATCTAGGTAGCGCGCCCAATAGCACCACCTTTTACGATGGCGCTATTGGCTGCGAAAGCCAGGAGCGATCGCGGTGGTGCGATCACTGCCGGCTTTGAAGCACTTTTGGCTTCAGTAAACAGACATCAGAAACCCTGCTAGCGGAGAGCGTGCAGGCCGCGGAGCCCGATACCGACCCAATCAGCGGGGAGGAGGCCCGAACCTCCGGGCCGGAGTCTCAATCGAAAGATCCCCCCTAGCAGAGACGAAATGAGGGGCTGGTTCCTAGAGCTTCGCGCCCACCTCAAGCAGCATAAATCGGAACTGCTGGCGTCGAGAGCCGATATAGGAGAGGACTTCGCGGCAACGGGGCTTTACGCCTTTTTAAAATAAGCCCGGCGCGCGTAACCTTTTTAAAAATCCGGTCCACGGTATTTGTGCAAAGAGAACCTAATTGGTCTTGTTGCCGGTACATCTCGTTGCCGAAACAAACAAGTCAAATTTCAAATCATTAAACCAGTCCTTAAACACAGAAAACATTTAGAAAATGTCTGCTTACAGAGGACTGTGACATTTGCCAGTCACTGGAAGATTCCTTCATCCCATTATCATCCTTCAGGAACTTTTCAAATAATCTTATATTGATGGGTTCTTCCATGTCCAGGATATCAAGCGCCTGCTGGTGTTCTTTTGCAGCATACTAATCACAGATCAATGGACAAAAAAAAAAATATTGAAGCACTGCTGGATCTAACATATTCTGAGCAGAAAATAAAAAAGGACAGATGCATGATGCTCAGGTAACTATTTAGAGCAGAGCCAAGTATAAACGCATAAATCGACAGAACCTTTACGTGCATAGAATACATCAATGTGGATGAATCTAAGTAATGAACACCTTTCATAATGGCTTGGTACAATACCCCAGTTTTCCCAATTAAGACTCGCATGATTTAGACCAGAAGTTTTTTTGCTCCCAAAATAGACATTTTACCACTAAGCAAAAAAGGAAGGACATTTGCAGCAATGCTAGGAGGAGAACCCCATCCACTATAGACGTGTTGCTCATTTCCCTCCCCTTATTACTTCACACTGACAGACTGTACATAGTTTAAGGGTTGCACTGTATTTTAAGAAAATGCATTCGCAAAACGAACCACTTAAGACATTGTTTTGTTTGAAAAAAAAAAAAAATTACTGAATTTTAACCAAAGGTATTTATGCTTTAAAGGTCTAAATGATGGACAAAAACCTTTTCCAATGGAAAGGAAAGGAAACAGTAGAACTAGAGGTCATTATATGAAACGCCAAGGCGGCAGAGTGAAGAACCATGTCAGGAAATATTTCTTCATAGAAAAAAGGAGTGTTGGATGCCTGGAACAGCCTCCTGAAAGAGGAGGTGAGGACGAGAACGGTAATGGGATAAACACAAAGTGGCTAGAGAATGGAAATGAAAACAACAAACCAGGGTAACCTATGTTAAGTTTAGGTGTAACCTGCATGGAGCAGCAGTTACTACCCTAACCCTAAACAACTTGCTGGGCAGACTGGATAGATCATCTGGGTCTTTATTTGCTGTTATATGCTATGTTACTTTGTGTTTTAAAACTGGGAATCCTCACGGTTCATGTTATTTCCTAACTTTAAAAAAAAAAAAAAAAAAATCACAGTTCTTTTGCAAATTACTCAGAAATAAAACAAAGGTTTTTTTCAAAATGCTGTTCATCTTTTTAGCTATTTTTTGCTTCTTTTTTCATTAATTTCACTTATCTTTGTCACTACTGTAGTTCAATATCTCCAGTCCTTTTCAATTCTGTCATTTTCTTTCACAGCTTTAACATTTTCTCTTTGTTTTTTTTTTCTTTACTCTATCCCATTTTCCTCTTCCTCCCTTTCTCTATCCCATAATCCTCACTCTTCTAGCCATGCCGCTCCTCAACTGCATCCTTATTTGTTCTGGTGTATCCCCTACCCTCATTTTTCAGTCCTCCTGTATCTCCTCCTCCTGCCTTCAATAACTTGGGTGCACATTTTTTGCTCCTGCATGGCAAAAACCAAACAAATCTTGGTTTTTTTGCAATGTGAAAACAGTTTCTGAATCACTTGTAAAAGTAATTCAAAAGTTGCATCTGCCTGCTCATCAGCTGACTGCTCCTGCCCAGTCCACTCATCTTTTAAATGAAAACTTTATTTAAAAATGTAGGAGACCAAATGATTATATCAGAATTACAGTGTTAGAGTGACCAGGTAAAGCTGCAATGCCCTCTTGACTCCACTTGTATCTCATTATACGAAGGCCATCATTATCCATCTACATATATTCTAACCCACAAATGAATCTATGGTTCTGAGCCTGCACAAGTGTACTTACATGACATCGGGCTGCTAGGTATCGGCATGCTTCATATAACTAAAAATCACAAAAAAAGAAAAACCGAGTTCTAATTATTCATAGACCACAGCTGACCTTCTGGTACTGTTGCAAGATCTCTACTTTACTGCACATCTTGTATTTTACATATTCTATCCCTAGAATCATCCTTCAGCAATCCTACGATACAGGCACATGCTCCACAAATGTGGCCTTGTATCTGAAGATCAAATATAACATAAAAACAAAGAAAGAAAGGCCCAGCACCGATGTACTTCACATTAACACTGGGGGTTGGTAATGGCATAAAATAAAGCCAAGTCCAAGAATGATTATGCTGAAACATCATGGAGGAAACTAATTACAAAGTACCCAGTACTGTAGTTTTTAGAAAATGTTTGCAACAATTATAAAAGTAGCTGTAAAATATTTTAGAAATTTAAAACCCATAATTTACCAATTGTGCTTCATATCTTTATTAGTAAAACTTACATGAAGTCAAAGCAATGAATCTTTAGTATTCTTCAAGTGCCTTTCTCACACTGAATATAGTCATTTCTAAAGCTGACAAATGCCAACCTAATCATAAATCAAAAGATTTCTCAGTAGGTGATAAAACTAGGCAAAATATATGCAATTAAAAATCACTAAAGCTATTTAAAGGCAAAGTTTTGCAAAAATTCATAGGTGTGTATAGCAGAGTTGCTTACCTGTAACAGGCGTTCTCCCACGACAGCAGGATGTTAGTCCTCACAGATGGGTGACTTCATCAGACTGAGCCCGTCACGGAACACTTTCGTCAAAGTTTCTAGAAACTTTGATTGACACATTGAGCATGCCCAGCATGCCACTAACCCTGTAGCCACACAGGGTCCCCCCTTCAGTCTCGTATCAAAGCAGAAAAGAACGAGTGAAAAATAAAACAACAAACCGAAGACGAACCCAACTCCGTAGGCTGGCAGGTGGGTTTCCTGAGGACCAACATCCTGCTGTCCTGGGAGAACACCTGTTACAGGTAAGCAACTGCTTTCTCCCAGGACAAGCAGGATGGTAGTCCTTTCAGATGGGTGAATACCAAGCTGCAGGCTGCCCTCACAACACAGTGGGCCAACAGGCACCCAATAAAGTGCAACAGGCGTGCTGCTGGCAACAACGGGGGCAGTCTGAACCTCATACTGAGCCCTAGGTAGGGAGAGTTGGGTTCTCACACTGGAAACAGGTTACAGAGGACAGACTGGCCAAAGACGCTGTCCTGTCAACCATCCTTGTCCAGACTGTAATGGGCAGCTTTACAGATCTCTGCAATAGGGACGGCCTGGAAATGTGCTACCGACTGCCATGGCCCTTACTGCTTTCATTCAGCCTCCGAGTGGAAGGCCTGTTTGTTCATAACAGAAAGCGATGCAGTCTGCCAACCAATTGGACAGGGTCTGCTTGCCCACCACAACTCCAAGTCTATTCTTGTCAAAGGAGACAAAATGTTGGGTGGACCGCCTGTGGGCTGCAGTACGCTCTAGATAAAAGGCGAAAGCACGCTTGCAGTCCAAGGTATGCAGAGCCTGCCCGCTCACCTGGGTGAGTGCGTGGTCTCGGGAAAAAAGTGGGCAACACGATGAATTGATTCAGGTGAAAGTCATTCACCACCTTAGGCAGGAACTTAGGGTGAGGGCGCAACACCAGCTTGTCGTGGAAGAACCTCGTGTAAGGCAGATAGGTCACTAGGGCCTGCAAGCTCACTGATTCTGCAAGCAGAAGTAACTGCCACTAGGAAGATGACCTTCCAGGTGAGGTACTTCAACTCGCAGGAGCGCAGCGGCTCAAACGGAGGCCACATGAGCCATGCCAGCACTATGTTGAGATCCCAGGCCACAACAGAAGGACATAGTGGAGACTTCAGTTGAAGCAAGCCTCTCATGAAGTGCCCTACTAAAGGCTACATAGAGACATCAGTGTCGCCCACTTCACGGTGGTAGGCACTGATGGCACTCAGATGCACCTGGATTGAGGTAGTCTGTAGTCCAGATTCCGAGAGGCGGTCCAAAAGTCTAGGTGTTAGGCAAGGGTCAAGACCCTGTTCCGCACGAGAACCTCCTCCACTTCGCTTGATAGGACTTCCGCGTGGAAGGCTTACGCGAAGCCACCAGGACTTGCAAGACATTGTCCAAAAGATTAAGGGGCTGCATCACTAGCCTTTCAACATCCAGGCCGTGAGAGCCAATGACCGGAGGTTCGGGTGGCTTAGCCTGCCCTGATCCTGTGTGATGAAGTCAGGCGAGGTGCCCAGGCGAATAGGCTGCTGGGCAGACAGGTCGCAGAGGATCGGAAACCAGACCTGTTGTGGCCAACGCGGGGCTATGAGGATCATGGAGCCTTGGTCCTGTTGTAGCTTCATGAGAGTCTTGCCTATGAGCAGAATCGGAGGGTATGCATACAGGAGACCCGCACTCCAGGAGTGGGCGAAGGCATCCACGGCTGATCCCTTTCCTTCCTTGTGCAGGGAGCAGAAGCGGTCCACCTTGTGGTTCTGCGAGGACGCAAAGAAATCCACATCCGGCTGACCCCACAGGCGGAAGGGTTAGCCAGATGTGGATTTAGGAACCACTTGTGGGGGTGAAATGTCCGACTGAGGCGATCTGCCTCCACATTCTCTGTCCCTGCCAGGTAGATGGCACCCAGGAGCATGGAACGTGACAGGGCCCAGGCCCAAATCTGCGCTGCCTCCTGGCAGAGGAGATAGGAGCCTGTGCCCCCCTGTTTGTTCAAGTACCACATGGCCACTTGGTTGTCCGTCTGGATCAATACGACCCTGTTGGGCAGGCAGACCTGGAATGCGTAGAGTTCATACCGCATCACCCGGAGTTCCAGGAAGTTTATCTGGCATCTCGCCTCAGACTCTGACCAAACCCCTTACATGTGGAGGCTGTTGACATAGGCCCCCCAGCCTAGGTTGCAGGCATTAGTGGTCAGGATTACCTGAGCAGTCAGGAGCTGAAAAGGAAGTCCCTTGCTCAGGTTGGATTCCTGCACCCACCAGGTTATCCAGAACAGTGCAGAGAGTTCGAGAGGCTTGGTGCCACTGAGACCGCAGAGTCCACTGCCTGACCCTCATGGCCAGGCAGGCCATTGTGATGACGTTCACCAATGATGCTATGTGACCCAGCAACTTCAGGAGCAGGCGGGCCGAAGTAGTCTGCCAGCGACGGATGGACCTGGCTAGCCCAGCCAGGGTGGCTATGCGTTCGCTGGGAAGGAATGCCTTGGCTACCATGGTGTCCAGATTCGCCCCGATGAACTCAGTCGCTGGGTCGGAATCAGCTGGGATTTCAGGTAGTTTATGAGGAACCCCAATGATTGGAGGAGTCTCATCGTCATGTTCAGGGACTAAAGAGCTCCTTCCCTCAAAGAACTCTTGATGAGCCAATCGTCCAGATATGGGAACACAAGCACCCCGTTACGGCGCAAATATGCTCCCACCACTGCCTGGTACTTTGTGATGTCCTGGGGTGTGGAGGCTAGCCCAAAGGGGAGAACTCTGTACGGGAAGTGCCGCTTGCCTACTAGGAAGTGCAGATATTTCCGATGGGGTGTAAAGACAGCAATGTACACATAGGCGTACTGTAGGTCGAGAGCATAGAGCCAGTCCCCTTGATGCAGAAGCAGGAGTAAGGTACCCAAGGATACCATTTTGAACCACTCTCTCCAGAGGAACTTGTTTAAGGCCCGGAGGTCAAGGATGCAGTGGAGGCCGCCTGTTTTCTTTGGAATAAGAAAATACTGAGAGTAGAACCCCCAACCACTCTGAGCCCGGGGAACTGATTCTATGGCTCTGGACCATGACAGGGCCGAGAGTTCTAGCTCAAGGGTCACTGTGTGTTCCACAAGGCTCCACGCCGGAGAGGGTGGGGAGTCTGGGGGAACATTGAGAAGATTCAGGCGCTAACCCCATGCTACGATGGACAACATCCATCAGTCGGTGGTGATTGAGAACCAGTTGTTTGCGAATAGGCAGAGTCGGCCTCCCACCGGTAGGTTGGATGGTGCGGGCACAGGTTAGCCGGGCACAGGTTAGTGGGCAGCCCGAGCTGGACGAGCACAGGAGGCCAGAGGATAGAATCTCTGTTGCCTGTAAAATTGCTTTCTGGAATTCCTACATGGCAGCCTGCGAGTTGCCGAAGAGGGGTCAGAGGTGGTAGTAGACAACTGATGTAGGGTCTCATGGTAATCCCGGGGTTGGGCCACTGCATCCCGGATTTTGTCCCCAAATAGGTTCTTCTGTACAGGAGAGGTCAGCCAGTTTGTTTTGAACCTCCGGGCGAAGGTCAGAAGCTTTCAGCCAGGCCCAGCGTCTGGCACTAATGCCTGCTGCTGAGACCCTTGATGCAGTCTCAAAGATGTCATAGGCTGCCCTCACTTCATATTTCCCAGCTTCCAACCCTTTTTGGAGGATGGATTCTATACCCTTCTGGAACTGTTGTGGTAGGCCCTTGGCAAACTCCTGGACCTGTTTCCAGAGGTTCCATAGTTTAATTTACAACTCTACATCCACTTGGCTTTGCACCTTACTCCGCATTTACAAACCCACCCGACACTTAAGATCACTTACTCAAAATCTCTTAGACATTCCATCACCACGACAAGCCAGATTAGATATCACCAGGAAAAGAGCTTTTTCTGTTGCAGGACCATCTCTCTGGAACTCTTTACCCAACCCACTCCGTTTAATATCAAATCCTCATCATTTCAAAAAGGCTTTAAAAACATTCTTTTTTCAACAAGCATTTAACATTCCCACTAAACATCTCCCCGATCAAAAATGAAACTCCATCCCCTAAATTTCTCTCATCAGATACATATTACATTATCGTCTCTCTTCTATTATCCCATCCATGTTCTTTCTAGGACATTACAATTCGATAAGTTGCTACCCCCCCCCTCTCCTCCCCCCCTCCATCCCTTTTACCCTCCCTACTCTTTACCCACGGCATGTTACCATTATTATTATTTTGTTATTTAATAATTTGTTTTAGCTAACATTTATCTAGCTATTTAGTTAAATTTATGTATTTTAAGTTTATTTTAGTTATATTTTATTTTTACTTTATTTTAACATATTGTAAACCGTTTTGATAAAATTTTATTTTAAAAAGCGGTATATAAATACTTTTAAATAAATAAATAAATATACAACAAGCATGGATTGTTGAAAAATTCTCCAATCTAGAGTGTCTAAGGCTCTGTGGTCCTTCCCCGGACAAGTGAGGGTGGGTCCTTTTGGCTTCTTTCCAGGCAGATTCCATGCCACTGTGGTGAGGTAACTGGAAGCCCGGGCCAGTTGCACTAGGTAGGTGGCATCCATCTTTCTGTTCACCGGAGCCACAGAACCCGGGTGTTCCCAGAGCCAGTAGAAGAGGTCTAAGAGGACCTCATGTACAGGGATGGCCATCACCTCCTTAGGGACATCCACGAATTGAAGGGCCTTCAACATCTTATGGTGGGCATCCTCTTCAGTTAAAAGCTGGAAAGGGATGGTTTCCGCCATCGCCCGCACATAGCTCGTGAAGGATAAGTCCTCAGTAGGCAAGCGCCGTCTCTCATCCGGGGAAGAAGGTTCTGACAGAAGGTCCTCAGAGGCCTCTGAGTTCAGAAGAGGCTTCTCCCCACGGGTCAAAAAGGGCTTCCTCCTCACCACTGAATTGTCTGGGTCGAGGAGGAAGGCTGGAACCTAGAGTACGGGGTGTGGGTACCGAGGGTTGGTGAAGGGGAACAGACAGCAGTTGCGCCAGCATCGAGGGCACCAGGACCTGTGGTGGGCGTTGGGGCACTGGGAGGCCCGAGGTCCCAGGAACGGGATCTGGAATCCCATGGAAACGGACATGGAGCCACATCCTCCTCAGAGGAGGCGGCCAGAATCGGATTTCAGACAGGGCGAGGCACTGGTGGTGGACAGGGCACCGAGCAGCATGTCCAGCCTTTCCAGCAGGGGCACCAACATGGGCGCCCGTTCTGATGCCAGTGTAGGGGCTGACTTCGGTGGCTGCTGGAGACCCTGAAGGGCATTTAGCACTGCCTATTGAAACACGTGGTCCAATTCCTCTCTAAATGTGGATGTGGAAAATACCGACCCAGGAGGAGGAGGCAGGCTGGGAGCATCCACATGGGGGTCTGCTGAGGCTCGGTGCCTGGCACAGATATAGATGGGGAACGCCTTGGGTTCCTGGGCTTGGAGTAGGACAGGGCCTCCTTCCCTTGGGGCTTCTTCGGAGGGGGTTTGGCAGAGGCCGATGCCGCTCCGGTGCCGATGGTCAATGCTTCCCACGGTGCTCAGCCTGGTCCTTCTCCAGTGCCGAGGAAGTCTATCCCGAAGCTTTGGAATGCTCCGATGCCGGTGAGGGGCCATCTCCTGCTCCTTGATCATCGCAGTGGGGCACAGAGGGTGAAAGTCCCGAGTCAGATCGATCCCCAACAACTCTACGTACCCACCACAGGTGTCGATGGAGCCGATTGCTTGGAACCAAACAAGTGCTCCATCTTGTCCAGGCAGGCGCGCCGGCCTTTGGGGGTGATCTGAGCACAGCTGGGACACCGACGGACATCGTGGGAAGGCCCGAGGACACAGGACACAGATGTCATGCAGGTCAGAGAAAGACATAGTCCGCGGACACTCAGGGCACTTCCTAAAACTGGTCGCCATTGAAAAAAGGCAGTGTGCGGACAGTGGCCATCGGCCACCAGGAAGTAGACACTCGGGAACAGACCACAACAATGCAAAAAAAACACCTATCGAACGCCAGAGCAATCAATTCACGATGGGGGGACCCTGGGGCGGGGGGAAAAAAAAAGAAAGAAAGTTGAATTCTTCCGTGAGGAAAAAGTTTGAAACAGAGCTTCACAAACCACAAGGCAACAGCATCGTGGAAAAAAGGAGACTGAAGGGAGACCCTGTGTGGCTACTGGATTAGTGGCATGCTGGGCATGCTCAGTGTGCCAGTCAAAGTTTCAAGAAACTTTGACAAAAGTATTCTGTGACGGGCTCCATCTGATGATGTCACCCATCTGTGAGGACTAACATCCTGCTGTCCTGGGAGAAGTTTATATGTATACACACACACACACATATATATATATATAGTGGTAGCTAATAAGGCTCTTTATATTTTCCCTGGCATTTCCCATATTTTGCTGATCAGTAATGACAATTCCCTAAATCATACTTGCCCTTATTTCAGTCACAGTTTTTGCTGTCATAACACATAATAATTGGCTGTATTTGATAAAGTCTTTAGGCACAATGGTTTCATAGCTAAGGACCTACATTTTCAGTTTTGATGATTTTTCTCTCCCTGGGATTTATCTACTTTTTTGTTCATTGTAACCCCCCCCCCCCCCCCAAAAAAAAAACAAAAACAGGAGATAAAAGGGGAAAATATAAAGCCATTTGTTTTCCCCACAGATTCTCTCCCATTTTTGTTCACTGTAATAAACCAATAATCTCCTGGGGAAAAATAAATTAAAAACTGAAAATGAAGGTCCTTATCCATAGCAGAGAAAAAGAGCAAGTTTGCTTACCGTAAACGGTGTTTCCCGTAGATAGCAGATGAATTAGCCATGCTGTCTGGGACGTCCTCCGGGCAGCTAGGTGGCGGAGCTCTCTTAGAACACCTGCGTGGATCTTCCCGCGCTGCCCCGGTCTCCCTCAGTCCGTATCCAAGCAAGAGGAAATGGAACAATAATGGTCCGGGGAGGCAGGAGGGTCAGCATGGCTAATTCATCTGCTATCTACGGAAAACACCGCTTACGGTAAGCAAACTTGCTCTTTACCCGTAGATAAGCAGCATGAATTAGCCATCGTGTCTGGGAGTCCCCAGCTGATGTGTTGAGCGCAAAAAGCTCTGATCATGGCCTGATGATGAGGTGAGTTGGTGCGCTCAAGACAGTAGAAAGGTTAGGTGGACAGTTCTTAACGTTTGGCTTCACAGCCCTCAAGAAGTGCCCAATCTGAGAATCGCTCTGCCCATGTCCGCATCAGCTGCGGTCAGCTTGTCTAAGCAGTAGTGAGCTGTGAACGTGTGCAGCGAAGACCAGATGGCAGCTTTGCAAATGTCCAGAATGGGCACCTCATGAAGGTGAGCTATTGAAGCTGCCATAGCACAGACTGGGAGAGCCTTAGGAGAGGTAGACAAGGCTTCCGAATGCTTCTGATAGCAGAACTGGATGCAGTTTGAGATCCAGGACAAAAGGGTTCTTTTGGAAACTGGGGCGTTAGGGTTAAATGAAACAAAAAGCTGGGAGGCTTTGAGCTCAAAGTGCATGCGGTGTTTATAGTAAGCAAGTGCCCGCTTACAATCCAACGTGTGTAGTTTACGTTCGCCCTCATTGCTATGTTGCTTTGGGTAAAAAGTTGGAAGGGCAATGGATTGGTTGAGGTGGAAAACTGACACCACTTTAGGAAGGAAGGCGGGATGCAGACGCAGCGTAACTTTGTCGTGATAGAATTCCAAGTAGGGTGAGTAGGGCACCAGGGCCTGCAACTCACTGACTCGACTCGTGGAGGTGAGGGCGACCAGAAATAGTACTTTCCAGGAAAGGAACCTTGGATGTCAAGTGTCCAGTGGTTCAGAGGGTGGTAGCATTAATTGTTCCAGCACCACATTTAAATCCCATGGAACTGGAAGTTTCCGAATTGGAGGCCGGAGGCGAAAAACCCCTTCATGAATTTGGAGATGAGGGGGTGACGAGATTGGGGCCTCGTTGTGCAGAGAACGGTAGGCTGCTATGGCACTGAGGGACTCTGACAGATGCCGTGGCTAGCCGTTTCCGGTAGAGCATATAGAGGTATTCCAGTAGTTGCTCAGGGGGACAGGTGAATGGGTCCGTCCTGTTTTATGAGCACTAGGAGGAGTAACGGGCCCACTTCCTTTGATAATTTTTGTCTTGTGGAGGGTTTCCTGGCGGAAACTAGAATACCCTGGAGCTGAGGGGAAAGGTTCAGATGGTGATGTACCAGCCTTTCAATTTCCATGCAGTGAGATTCAGGAGATGAGTGAAGCAGGGAGCCTCCCTCCGGGGTTAGGAGGCCCAAACTGCTGCCCAGGGGGAATCGGTCGGTCCACCGATAGTCAAACGAGATACACGTACCACAGTTGTCTGGGTCACACTGGAGTGATGAGAATCAAGTCTGCATTGTCAGTGATGCATTTCTGGATTGTGCAATATATGAGAGGTATAGGAGGGAAAGCGTAGAGTAGACCCTCTGTCCAGTCAATGAGGAATGCGTCCTGCGCTAGTTGTCGGGAACTGGGATACACCGAGCAGAAGGTTTGTATCTTTCAATTTTGTTCTGTAGCACACAGATCGTTGCGTGGAAGACTCCAGGTTTGAAACAGTCTTTCCACCAGTCCTGATCGAGTTCCCACTTGTGGGGGTGAAAGATTCTGCTCAGTCTGTCGGCTCTGGAGTTGATACTGGGCAGGTATGTGGCCTGTAGGGTGATGGATTTGCTCTCTGCCCATTCCAGGATCCCTACAGCCTCCTTGCAAAGGCTCCAGGAACCGGACCCTCCTTCCTTAATGTAGAACATGGCGACTTGGTTGTCCATATGGACCATGACCGTTTTCCCTAGAAGTGCATGCTGGAAGGCTTGGAGAGTGTTCCAGATGGCACAGAGCTCCAGGAGGTTGATCTATTGTGACCGTTCCCAGGCGGAATACAGACATTGAGTCTGTAAGTGGATTAGTTTGAGCACCCCACACTTTGGTGGAAGCGTCTGTGGAGAGAACAGTGTGATGTACTGGGGGCCGTAGAGGTGCTCCCGTCGTGAGTACTGACGGTGTCAGCTACCACTCCACAGGAAAAAAATCAGGGTGACTGGAGTGGAGAGAGGATTGCAGAACTGGCTCCAGTGGGACTTCAGACCCCATTGTAAACTACGCATGTAAAGGCGAGCGTGGGGAACAACATAGATAGATGCTGCCATGTGGCAGAGGATGGGCAGGAAATAAAGGGCAAGGGCAGTGGTGGTGGCTTCTTAGAGGCGGCTGGCGAGTGATGTGAGGGCAAGGGCCCGGGATTCTGGAAGGAAGTCTCTGTCCTGAATGGTGTCGATATGAGCCCCAATGAATTGTAAGACCTGAGTGATCATGTTGTGGTCCGAGGCAAAGGTAACATTTTACCTGGCCGTCGGTCACCGACATAATTTTGCCATACTGGCAAAATTTGAACCCCGGTGGCCGCGGTATCTCTGTGAAAAAGAAGTTTTTCTTCAGGAAGAAAAAAATTCCGTCAGGAGAAAGAAGCTCCGCGTGCAGTTAGGCGCGCGGAAAAAAAAACACGGACTGAGGGAGACAGAGGCAACGTGGGAAGATCCATGCAGGCGCACTACACTGAAAAGAATCAAATGTTCTAAGAGAGCTCCGTCACCTAGCTGCCCAGAGGACGTCCCAGACAGCATGGCTAATTCATGCTGCTTATCTACGGGAAAACATTCATTCCTACCAAAGGCAGCAGCCTCCAGAAATATTTCATATTCCATTTATAAACAACGATTGATTTTTCACCTTTTCCAAACTAGACTCAAGGCAGATTACAATCAACATAGTATGTCCCAATTTTGTAGACTCTTCTTAAAGCCGGCTGTTATAATGAAATATTTCCAAGAGATCTGTCTTTCCTACAATTACTGCACAAACCAATTAGCATCTTAGGGGCTCTTTATTCCTGTGTCTGGTATATGCTTTTTACCTTTATGCAGTGACATGTCAATGCATTACTGGCATTTAAGGCTCCTGGAAATGAAAATGGCCACAATTTTGTCCTTATTCAATTACTCTTTACATTTAGAATTTGTCAAACAAGGAAGAATGAATTAAAATAATACAAAACTCCAAAAATAGAAAATAAGGATTTTGTATTTTCCTGCTTTGTAGTATAAAAGTCCTCATCTTTAGGTGTACTAAAACTGTTTAAAGATTGGGTAAGTGCTGCTTCAGGGTTTAAGGGAAAGGCTGGTGATGTCAGCAAGGGAGCCAATACCAAGTTACAAGCCTTACTCCCATAGGAAGCAAACGTGAGCAATGCTAAAGTTATTCTGGTATAACCTAGAGTATTTTTGAGTAGGCACAGCTGGAACTGCAATAAGCTCTAGAACAACTAGCTTGGGGATTGATAATATGGGGAGGAGAGAGGGTGAAGAACATACCAGGACAGATATGATGATAGTAATGTCGCTTTCGGGGAATACAATCCCAACGCATAAGAATGTATCCCTTCCTTTTAATGCTGCATCAATGCTGAAAACCAATGTGAAATAACTTACCTTATCTAGTTTGCGTGACCGAAGGGCATGTGCTGCCCTGTGATACTGTGCTGTCAGGTAAAGACACTGGGCCAGCCAATAAATATCCTGCGGTTCCTCTAAATAAAATCACAACAGCTTAATAAATATACAAATTTCCCTAACCATCGCCAGAACCTTGACTCATGTTACATTAACAACAATCATCATGGTTCGTATAATTTTGCTGAATGATTGTGATCAGGCAACACTGCTAAAATGTAAGAAGCACACACATCACATCAAAGGAAAGGTCACCTAGAAGGGGTAGTTTTTAATCAAAAATATCTGAGTCATCAGAACATAGAACAAAGAATTTGAAATGTACAAAAAGAGAAAGATGAATACTATTCTGAGCCTAGAAGGTGAAACACAAAGCATAATAATAGGACCAAGTATCTCTTTGAAAGAGATTTGCTATTCATGTTTACATCACCCCATCCCTCAAGCGTCACATGACTTGAAAGCAGCACCGAGGCTCAGGAAGCTAAAGGTTGATCTCCTACTCAACAGGAACAAACACCACAAGGGTACTGCCCAGGGAAAGAAATCACTCGCATGGCATGCACGAATATTCCCTGCTAGCAAGGGTGCTGACTGGCTCGGGAGATGGCTCCCCTTGCCACCTTCAGCTAGCAGGGGATTCTCAGCTTCACCAAGAATGGAGCAGAAGGGGGGAGGAGTTTGTGGAAAGAAGAAAGAGGCATTAAAAAAAATAAATATAGCAATGATGGCAATTTCTGACAAGATATGAAGCTTATTCTTACAGTCGATTTTATTTAACAAGCGGGGAAAGCACGTAGGTGCCTGGTTACAGGAATGCTTTCCAACGTAAATTTGTAGAAGGGGTTCTTTCATTATATACTAATTACCTGCTATACTTCAGAATGGTTTTTCAACTTGTTGCAACCCTGGGGTAAAAGGGTGTAGAAAAAAAAACAGATGTGTGTGTGTGTGTGTGTGTGTGTTTATCCTTCTGTGGCATTAGGTAAGATTGCAGTACTTATGAGGGGCAACTGGAGGCTGTGGAAAGTTGGCGAGCAATTCATTCCAAAATCTCCCCTCTTCCCAGCTGAAGCAGTATCCATTTCCTCCGTCATCACAAACCATTCTTGGGTAAAACCAAACTTTAGAAAGCAGGCAAGGAAGAGTGGGCTCGGGTGTACGTTTCTGTGAGAGGGATGCCGACTGCGGAGGGGAAAACATAGGTGCGCGTGCTACTTCAGGGGTTTTTTTTGGCTGATTCTGTCTGCCTTTCTTGCTCTGGGTGAAGCTGCTGAAGGTGGAGAGAGAGAGAGTGTGAGGTTGGCGCGTCTGGAGTACGGCAATCATCCTCATTCCACAACTCTAACCCTGCAAAGCAACGGGAGCTTTTGGGGAGGGTTCATTTTGGGGAAACAAGGCTTCCCACCACAGGCAGACAGGTTTTCAGTATGTTCGCAATGAATATACATGAAAAATCTGCATAAACCGAGTCTCTAATGTATGCAAATTTATCTCATGCTTATTTATTGTGGATATCTCGAAAACCTGACTGACTGTGGGGGGTCACCAGCACAGGTTTGGGAAGTCACGTTTTACTGGCCCGATGTTTCTGGTTTTCAAACTCATCCAAGGTAAAATTGGCTTGCTGGGAAAAAAAAAAAATTAACATTTTGTGTTCCAGCAATTTCATCCTTTCTTTGGAGAGTCAATTTGCACCCAGACACAAGCCCCATTTACAAAATTCTTTACAACACTGCAGACGTTGGAAAGCATAAAAAAAAAATCTTGAGAACCTCGAAAAGAAAGCATTTTGACAAGGGTGAGAAATAAGAAAAATAAATGCCCTTCTCAGATATAAACCAAGAAAAGACAATAAATGCATCCTTACCATGAGACAGTGATGCTACTTTGTCTGCCCAAAATAAGGCACTTTGATACTGTTGCTGTGAAAGAAAAAGAAAAACACAGAAATTGTAACTTTTTAAAGACAAACTATTTTTAAATAAAATTACTACACTTCCAGGAAAGGGTGCAAATAAACTGCATATTCTCCATTTAAAGAGATACAGACCATTCTGCACCAGCGGCATATACAGCTCTACTAATAAGCTGGATATAAAAAGAAAAAAGTTTAATTGTGTGTCCCTTAACACTAATGTTGTTAAGTGTACAATGAACGATACAAATAAAATCTATAAATTATATAGTAAGAATGGGACATTAAGTCAGAAAACACAAAAACTTCTTGATTTTTAGAGTATGGAAGAGCACGTTAGCTTACCGTAAACTGTGTTTTCCGTAGATAGCAGCATGAATTAGCCATGCTGTCTGGAATGTCCTCCGGGCGGCTAGGTGGCAGAGCTCTCCTAGAAGACTGAGTCTTTTAGTGTAGTGCGCTTGCGTGGATCTTCCCGCGCAGCCCCGGTCTCCCTCAGTCTGTTTCTAAGCAAGTCGAAGTGGAACAATAACTGTCCAGGGAGGCGGGAGAGTTAGCATGGCTAATTCATTCTGCTGTCCACGGAAAACACCTTTTACGGTAAGCAAACTTGCTCTTCCATCTTCTAAAAATCTTTTCCCCAGCTGATTTGTTGAGCACAAAGTCTCTAAGTAGGCTCTGACAGAGAGGTCATATAGGGCGCCCAAAACAGTAGAGAATGTAGGCGGACAGTTCTTGTCTGTTGGCTTTTCAGTGCTCAAGAAGTGCCCGATTTGAGGATAGTTCTGCCCATGTCCACATCTGCTATGGTCTGCTTGTCCAGGCAGTAGTGGGCTGTGAATGGGTGCAACGAAGCCCAGGTGGCAGCCTTACAAGTGTCCAGAATGGGCAGCTCATGAAGGTGTGCGATGGAAACTGCCATAGCACGGGCTTGGTGAGCCTTAGGGGAGGTTGCTAAGGCTTCCGAACATTTCTGATAGCAGAACTGTATGCAGTTTGAGATCCAAGACGAAAGAGTTCTCTTAGAAACTGGAAGTCCCGGGGCACTTGGATTAAATGAGACAAAAGGCTGGGAGGCTGTGTGTGTAGAGTTAGTCCAATGTTTATAGTAAGCGAGTGCCTGCTTACAATCCAATATATGGAGTTTACATTTGCCCTCGTTGCTGTGTGGCTTTGGATAAAAGGTCGGAAGGGCAATGGACTGGTTGAGGTGCAAAACTAAAACCACCTTAGGAAGGAATGCTGGATGCGGTTGCAGCGGTACCTTATGGTAGAATTCCAGGTAAGGCGAGAAGTGTACCAGTGCTTGCAACTCGTTGACGCGTCTCGCTGAGGTGAGGGCGACTAGGAATAGTACCTTCCAGGAGAGGAATCTTGGGTGACAAGTGTCCAGAAGCTCAAAGGGTGACAGCATTAATTGCTCCAGGACTAAGTTTAAGTCCCATGGAACTGGAGATTTCCAGACCGGAGGCCTCAGGCATAGAACGCCTTTCATGAATATGGAGATGAGCAGGTGGCAGGAGATTGGGGCCTCGTTGTGAAGGGAATGGTAGGTTGCTATGGCACTGAGATGGACTCTGACTGATGCCGTGGCTAGCCCTTTTCGGTAGAGCAGATGGAGGTATTCCAGCAGTTGCTCAGGAAAGCAGGTGAATGGGTCTGTACTGTGTTCTGAGCACCAGGTGGAGTAGCACTTCCTTTGATAATTCTGTTTGGTGGAGGGTTTCCTGGAGGAAACTAGGATATCCTGAAGCTGAAGGGAAAGGTTCAGGTGGTGGAGTACCACCCTTTCAATCTTCACGCGATGAGATGCAGGGATGAGTGAAGGGGGTGAAGTAGGGAGCCCTCTTCCTGGATGAGCAGATTCGAACTGTTGCCCAGGGAAATTTGTGTGTCCACAGATAGCCGAATGAGATACGCGTAGCACGGTTGTCTGGGCCACACTGGAGCAATGAGTATCATGTCTGCATCGTCCATGATGCACTTCTGGACTGTGCGAGATATCAGAGGTATGGGAGGTATGGGAGGGAAAGCATAGAGAAGACCCTCCGTCCATTCGATGAGGAATGCATCCTGAGCTAAGTGCCGGGAACTGGGGATCACCGAGCAGAAGGTCTGCAACTTCCAATTTTGTTCTGTAGCAAAGAGATTGACGCACGGAAGACCCCAGGCTTGAAAGAGTCTTTCTGCCACATCCTGATAAAGCTCCCACTCATGGAGGTGAAAGATTCTTCTCAGTCTGTCTGCTCTAGAGTTGTTGATGCCCGGCAGGTAAGTGGCCTGTAGGGTGATGGATTTTCTCTCCGCCCATTCCATGATCCTTATGGCTTCTCTGCATAGGTTCCAGGAACCAGACCCTCCTTTGTTGATGTAGAATATGGTGACCTGGTTGTCCGTGTGGCCCAAGACAGTCTTCCCTTGAGCGAGTGTTCGAAAGCCCAAAGAGCATTCTGAATGGCACGAAGCTCCAGGAGGTTCCCAGTTGGACCACAGGCCTTGAGTTTGGAGGTAGACTAGGTGGAAGCATCAGTGGTGAGGATGGTGTAATGTACTGGGGGCTGTAGCGGTGCTCCTGTCGAGAGCACCAACGGTGTTAGCCACCACTCCAAATCCAGTCTCATACTGGACGTGAGGGTGACTGGAGTGGATAGAGGATTGCAGAACTGGCTCCATTGGTACTTCAGACCCCGATGTAGATGGCGCGTGTGGAGGCGAGTGTGGGGAACAATGAATATGGATGCTGCCATTTGCCAGAGGATGGTTAGGATCTGACAGGCAGGGGCAATGGTGGCTTCGAGTAGGCAGCTGGCTAGCGATGTGAGGGCAAGGGCCTGGGATTCCGGGAGGAAGGCTCTGTCTCTGATGGTGTCGACGTGAGCCCCAATGAATTTTATGGTCTGAGTGGTTTGCAGATTCGATTTCTCGTAGTTGACAAGCAGTCCCAGGCTATCCAGACAGCGTATATTTGCTAGAAGATGGGTGTGTAGGAGTAAAGGATTTGGGGCTACCAGCTGCCAGTCATCCAGGTAGGGGAATAGCTGAATACCCCGCCTTCAAAAGGCGAGCCACCTAGACATTTCATAAATACTCTGGGGGCTGAGGAAAAGCCGAAAGGCAGCACCTTGCATTGGAAGTGGTGGCCATTGCCTGTGAAGCACAGGTACTTTCAGGACGCAGGATGCATCGGGATGGGCGAATATGTATCCTTGAGGTCGCGTGAACACATCCAGTCGTCGGGTCGAAGGAAGGGCAGGATGGACTTGAGTAACGTCATCTTGAACTTCCCCCTCATTAGGTATTTGTTGAGAGAACGCAGATCCAGGATGGGTCGTAAACCTCCCAACTTCTTGGTTATGAGGAAGTATTGGGAGTAGAACCCCTGATGGAACTGAGCAGAGGGTAGTTTGCGAACGCAGCTCTGGTGAAGTAATTTGTTGATCTCTTCCTGTAGGGGTCTGCTCTGTGCATTCAGCTGTCTGTTGTGCACTACGTGCAGAACAGATAGAATGGTTGCAAAATTGAGGGAGTAGCCATCCTTGATGATTCATAAGATCCAATGGTCAGATGTGATCGCCTTCCATGCTGGAAAAAAGTGGGAGAGCCTGCCCCCTACTGGTAGTGGTAGAGATGGTTTCACATCCCCTAAAAACCCTGTGGGGGCTTAGGGGAGTTGGTGTCCTGAGGCGGGCAAGGCTGTCGAGGAAGGCGCTGGCGAGCCCCTTGCTGCTGAGGTGGCTGAGGGCGAGTTGGCGTATACGGTTGCAGACGGTAGGACGGGTAAGGCCTATAGGTACACTGCTGGTAGTAAGGCTTCCTATATGATTGGTATTACCGCTCAGAGGCCGCTGAATCTGAAGGAGTGGTTAGCAACATGACAGCTACCTTTTTCTCCTTGAGTTGTGCTACAGTCTCCCTTAATTCGTCTCCAAAAAGACTGTCCGGGAGACAGGGGATGTCGGACAGCTTTTCATGCACATCTTCGCGAATTGCGCTCACTTAAAGCCATGCTAAACGACATGCCACAATAGCGTTCACAGTAGATCTGGCCGAGGTGTCTAAGGCCTCAAATAGTTCGGAGGAGGTGCCGCAGTCCGTCCTCCAAGTCATGGAACTGGACAGGAGGTTGTTGGTCCGGAGAAGCCTCCTGTAGCAGGGGTTTTAGTGATTGCAGACACTCATACAGGTATTGTATAATATAAAATTGGTGCCGCTGAATCTTGGCATTTAGCATCCCTGGCTGAAAGGCCCACTTCCCGAAATTGTCCAAGTACTTGGATTCTTTCTGGGGGGGGGGGGGGGGGCCGAAATTTGCACGCATAAATCTATGCCCGTGCGTAATTCTTAAAATCCGGCCCACAGTGTTTTCTATTGATTTTGTCTGAGGAATATAGAATTGTAGGTCATCTGCGTAGAGGAAGAAGTTTAGTCCTAGGTCTAAGAGAAGTTGGCATAGCGGTAGCATATAGATGTTGAATAGTGTAGCCGATAAAGTTGATCCCTGTGGCACTACAGTGTTACACTGGAAGTTGTCAGAGATCTGGTTATTGAATTTTACTTGGTATGTTCTCTCTTCTAGAAAGGACGTGAACCATTTTAATACTGTTCCATCTATCCCAATGTTTCTTTATTTGATGACATAGCAGTTTATGGTCTACTGTGTCAAATGCTGCTGTGATATCGATGAGTACTAGGCAGTATGATTTGCTGGAGTCAAATCCTCCTAGTATACGGTCAGTTAATGATAACAGAAGGGTCTCTGTTGAATGTTTTTTTCTGAAATCAAATTGGATTTGGATATAGAATTTCATCATCTTCTAAATGTTCCTCTAGCTGTTTGAGAACTATTTTTTTTAGTATTTTTGCTAAGAATGACAGACTTGATATCGGTCGATAGTTGTCCCAGTCATCAACTCTCCCTTCTTTATTTTTTTTTGTAATGGTTTTATGACTGCTTGTTTCAATCCTTTAGGTATCTGGACTTCTGTTAGTGATAGATTGATTAGGTTTGTGATTGAGGGTGTAATTATTTGGTTTATTTGTTTCAGTGATTTGGCTGGGATTGGGGCTCTTAGATGCAGTGAAGGTTTTAATTTGTTGACGATTCTACTTATCTCCAGTTTTGATACTATTTCAAAGGATGACCATGTATTTTTATTGAGTGTTTCTTCTGTAGTGTTAGTTGTATCAGTTTTCCACTGTGCACATTTTAGTTGATTCTTCAGTTTCTTTGTTTTTTCAATTAAGGTGGCTGCATATACGTTGCATGATTCTTTGGAGAGGTTAGAGTTTTTTTACTTATTTGAAGCTGGATCTCTAGATTTTTCACTGTTTCGAATAGGAGTTTTGAATTGAATGTAACTCCATGGATTTGTTTTGCATAGTATTCTTTTTTAGATTTGTTGGTAAGGGTGCGATATTGCGAGAAGTAAGCTTTGCATTTTTTTTGTAGATTCGTTGGGTGCTTTCTCCATTGTTTTTGTTTTCTTAGATTTTGTTTTGTTTTTCTTAGGTCTTCATACCAGGTGTTGTTCTTGTTATTGTAATAGCAATCGCTGTTGTAATTCCAATGTACACATCTAAGTCTTCATCCAGTAGTGAAGATGAATTACTTCAAGTTCAACTCAGATCAGGAAGATTTCAGTCTGCTTTAAATTAAACAAAATCCCCAGTTTTTACTAATCTTTGCGGGAAAAATCCCACTGGATTTTCATCCCACATCTCAAAAAAAATCTAAAAATAAAATCAGAAAGGGATCTTAGGAGCTGCAAAATGGATTTTGAGTCCATCTGCTGGAGGAGTTCTACAGGTCTGCTTTAGGTCACCTGCTCACAAAATGTTACTCTTTAAAAATAGTAGATGAATTGATTAAATGAAACTGCAGATTTCATGCAGGTTCGTTGAATTGGTTTGTGAATCTCTTTTAAAGATGGCGGCCCATCCCTAGTTATAACCATCTCGCCCAGTCATTTGTCTTCAAGTATTATGTCCAGTAGGGTTGAATTTTGAGGGGGAAAAAAGTGTCTTTTTGCATAACAGTGCATTTTTAAATGTTACAAGTGAGTATTATTTCCTGCTGTTTGTACTATTAAAACACTGCCCAGTACAGAAGGCATGATTTCCTTTAACATGCAACGTAAAGTATGGACTGTATATTTTTAATGTGAATATCATCAAGATGTAATCATCATCAAGATGTAATTCATTTAATCAATTCAGATGGTACAAAATGCGGCAGCCAGAATACTGACAAACACGAGGGGAAGAGACCACATTTCTCCCATCCTTAAAGACCTACACTGGCTGCCAATCCACTACAGAATCATGCATAAGGCCATTACCACTATCTATAAAGCCATCCATCACCAAGCTCCACTAAACCTACAAATCCCGTTCAGAAAACATACCTCTTCCAGACCTACTAGAGAAGCTTACAGAGACTTACTACATGTCCCCCATGCCAAAACCTCTCAACATATATCATTTAGAGACCGGGCTTTCTCTACAGCAGGACCATCTCTATGGAACTCCATTCCACCGGAACTTCATCAAGAACCGTGCCTTCGAACATTCAGAAAAAGGCTTAAGATGTGGTTGTTCAAACAAGCATTTCCAGACCCTATTTGAATTGTATATTAACGACAACCACA
Organism: Rhinatrema bivittatum; assembly: GCF_901001135.1. Taxonomy (NCBI): domain Eukaryota; kingdom Metazoa; phylum Chordata; class Amphibia; order Gymnophiona; family Rhinatrematidae; genus Rhinatrema; species Rhinatrema bivittatum. The sequence continues at coordinate 352,068,853 of NC_042619.1, forward strand.
ATCAGACATTCTTAGAATACTGTAAATAATGGCTCTTACTGTTAAGTTCCTTTAGACTTTCCTCCACCCAGTTTTAGCATCCTGTTTTATTGTAACTTCAGAGTTTTTCATTTCACTTGTTACAGTTTTTCAGTTCTGTTCAGTTATTTATTTTAATTTACACCCCCTGTTAAATGTAAACCAGCATGATATGATTCTAATCATGAATGCCGGTATAGAAAAACACTAAATAAAGTACCTCTCTCTTTAGTTTAGCAGTACTGCTATAGGAGCAAGCATTTACCATTTTTTTATTTGACAAAAGCTTTTGACACTGTCAGTAGTTCTGGATGGTTCAGAGTCCTGGTAAAGATTGGATGCCCCCTCCTATGATACTTTCTTTTCATGAAAACATATAAGCTACAGTTCAGTTTGATGGATCAGCTGCTGACAAAGTGAAGAACAAAGTCAAGCAGGGATATGGTCTGAGCCAACACTCTTTGGATTTTGTTTTCTATGTTGCACTATGCTTTTAAGGCCTTGGAGGAAGGGCATGTATTTATAGGCCAACATCAAATGGTGAAATTTATCATCTGTCTCATTTAAGGACCAAGACAAAAAAGTGTGGCATATATGTATTCAGGAACTCCTTTTTGCAGTTGTTGCTGTACTTTCTGCCTATGAAGAAGGTTGCCTACAAACACTCATGAATCTCATTTCTCACACTTGAAGCATTTTTGTTCTACCAGTATTAAGGTGACTGTGGTCTCAAGGTAGGATGCTCATTAGTCACCGTTTACCCATTACAATACATCTCTGGAGGAAGTAGATACATTCAATAACCTCCAATCCAGAGTGAGTGATAAACATAAAATCACCAAATTTACATGGATTCATTTCTATATTAAATTAATTTTCATGTTTTTAACAGAAACATATAAGAACAAACTGAGCTCTAAAAATAATAGGCCAAATGCTCATCAAATTCTAATAAAATGGAATCAACCAAATCAAATAGAATTTAAAAAGAACAGAACGATTTACAGTAATGCATGAACATGCCTTTAGTCAAATGGATGCAGCCTTATTAGCATAAGTATGCATCACTAATTATCTGGATCTGATTGGCTTACACTGGATATTATGTATAATGAATGCACCAATCACATCCCATTCCATGTGAGGTAATTTTTGACAATTTTCTATCCACGACTGTCCCCAGGCGATCAGGGAAATACAAAGAAACCTAAAGAATTTAATAAAATGACTCAGTAGGAACATGTTTAAGTAATGGAAGGTGGGTATTACCACTTGCTGTGTACACTAATGAATTCTGAAGCAGTACAGAGAGTATAGCTTTCTTTTAAGAACTTGTGCACTGCATACATACTCTGCCTATGGTTTTAGGGACCACTGCAAATTTCGAGGGTGGAACAGACAAACTTAGAAAAATTACAAAATGAAAATTCTTTGGCATTTCTAACAATGTTAATTTTAGAAAGAATTTCTGGAAGTAAATGAAAGTAAAATAAAGAAGCATAGTTAGGTCTTCACGTTATAGGGATGCTACTCATCTTCAAAACTAAAAACAATTAAAAGTAAGCTTGAGCGTGCAGTGAATTCTGTAACCAAAACTGCTGCCTGAAAATACAAAGATAATATTGCTAAGCTTTACAGCTTTTTTTTTTTAATCTGGAAAAGAAGTGTCAGCAATTTTCTTTTATGGATAACTTCAACTTAACCGACTCAAATATTCTTTGTAGGTGTATCATTTAAAAACACTAAGGAAAAAAATAACAACACTGATTTATCATCTCTGCAAATTGAGAGCTTTGTTCTAGTTACTAGATACTCGGCTACCCTACACCCTTTACTGAGTTTATCAGGAAGCTGCTGAAGTAACATAAGATGCCTGTTCAGACAAGTTAAGCAAGAGCTTCAAGTGCAAACGGAGAAAGAATATACACTAGATCTCACACTAGAGAGTAGAAGCTTTGCTATCAAAAATTAAATTTCTCCTTCAAAAGATATATGGTACTTAATTTTATCACATCTTAAAATCCCAATCCCCAGATGGCACGCCCAAGCTACTGAAGATCCCTCTCAGTAAGTCTAGAGCTGGTGAGGGTTATTCTGGTCCTTGAAATCCATCTATCAATCAGGTTTTCAGGATATTCCCAATGAATATGCATGAGATAGATATACATGCATATTGTCTCAACTGTATGCAAATATCTCATGCATATTCACCAGGGTTATTTATTTATTTATTTAACAGTTTTATATACCGACCTTCATAGTAAATAACCATATCGGATCGGTTTACAATTAACAAGAATAAAACAAGTTATCCTGAAAAACCTAACTGATTTGTGGCCTTCAAGGAGCAGAATTATCCACCCCTGGTCTAAACCCCTCAGAACCTCTTTTGCCTGCAGGTGTTGCTGCATTGGCAGTTACCTTCCTTCTCCAGACTTTGAATACATCACCTCCATAACATACGGTAAATTGTAGTCCCTTTAGCCACGAATCTCAAGTCCCAAAGTTAACAGCACGAACAAATATGGCCACACCATAAAGGCTGTTCCTACAATAATCAACTCTAGGGCTGTACTTAGCTAACTAATGAAGCTGATTAAGTTGTCATGCTCTGTATTAACAGGATCTTTTACTCTATTGCTCAAAATTCTGTTATCAGAATACTATACTTTAATATGCCTTAATGCTACATATATGTGTGTACCACAAATATTTTTTCAACAACCAATTTTACCTCATGAATCAGAGTAAAAATGTCTCAGTGCGAATAAAATTTAAGATTAAAAGCTTAATTTTGAACAATTTAGGTGCATATTGAAGAATTATTCAACAAGTGCCTTTTAGTGGGCAATATTCAAAATTTTTTATCTGAGTAAATGCATATTTACACATGTAAAAATCCCCTTTGAAACTGCTCTTTTCCTCTCCTCCACCATGTGGACAAAGGTATACACACTGTGAAACTAAATGCATACTTTAGCCTGCAGAAAAAGGAAATGAGATTAAGTCAGGAGAGGGAAAGTATACTGTCTGGTGCATATGGACCATTTTCAATGCAGGTGCAAAGTATGCAGGTACAAAACTGAAAACAATCTTGCAAAACCATGAGTGCAAAGTACCCATAGGTCAGAAAACTACCCACAGGGTTTGAAAATTGCCTTCAATAGGGATTATTCTGTAATAGCCCACATAGATTTAAAATCATGTACCCATAGATTTTGCATCAATATTAAAAGGAAAAAGTACATATGCACTTTCCATTTGAAAATCATCCAACCAAAATGGTACACAAATATTTACACCTGCTAAATGTATGTGCAGTGCTTTTTCGAGGAAAAATACATGAATACATTTGAATATGCAGTAGTATAAAGGTAAGTTCAAACTCCTCCCCAATCCCACCCCCAGAAACGCCTCTGCTCACTTCAGATAAAACTACACAAATACAGACCCTATGCACATGCAGATCAGGCTGTCAATTTTGCAGGCGACCATTTCCATGTGTAAAAGCCCTGTTTTACCCAGAGAAAGATCTATGAAAATTACTGCCTGAATGATGAAAGGAAGTGCAACACTCAAAGCAAGAATAAAACAGATCCTGAGGAAGGTCTGTGGAACCATCACTGTATGACAGAAGTACTTCTAAGTAGAACAAATATTTTTAACAATGGTTGGAGATCAGGCATATTATGGTATAAACCTTCTTTGTTTTGCAACAGCACAGAAATACAAAATCTAGATATCATTATTTTGAATAATTTGCTCTACGCCCAGTATATAGTAGTGTGGATGACATGTTAATTCACATAAACCCACAGAACAACTGGTAAAAAATTATAGATGGTACCATTTTAAAATTTAGTTGGTTTTTTGTTTTTTGTTTTTTTTTTAATGTTTCATCTCATATGGCTTTTGGCGTACACCTTCTGCCATGTTGCTATCCTCTCTACGGATCATCTCCAACCTGGACACATTTTAGATGAGATCTCACTATGCCCTGTATAGTGACATTATCACATTTTTTCTAATGATTATGCCTCTGCTTATGCATCCTAAATTCCTTCGACTCTGGACACCACCTGTACTAGCTTAAGATCAAATATGTTTTTTGTTCATTGTTCCTTGTATTAAGCCCCGGTCGGTTTCTTAAGACCAGGGCAGTTTGCCGTTCTATGTAAACCGGACTGATTTGTATCCAATACAAGAATTTCGGTATATAAAAATTATAAATAAATAAACAAATATGGTCACCACAAACAGGCCGATGCAATACAGTGCACTCAGCCGAATGCACTGGTTATAACCCGTGGTTGAACATGCATTTTGGATGTATGTCCACAACTCTTATGCTATAAGGAGATTAGCGCGTCCAAAATGCACATCCAACACCGCACAAAACTAACAGCACTCATCACATGCAAATGCATGTTGATGAGGCTATTAGCTATTCTCCCCAATGCAAATAAAAAATGTGCACCCGACGTGCATATTTTTGTCACCTGCCCAGTGCAGGCGTTAATTTTTGAGCAGCCCAAAAAGTGTACAGAAAAGCAGAAAGTACTGCTTTTCTGTACTTCCTCTGACTTAATATTGTGGTGATAGCGGTTAGGAAAAGGGATGTTCAATTAACGCGCATCTATTTTCCTAACCTGTGGCTATGCACTTGAGCATGTTTTCCTAAACCGCTAACAGTCATCTCTCCTGGGTGCCCACTACTGAGGTGGTGCTAGGGGCACACAATTTCCCCTAGCGCCTCCTTTTTCTGTGGCAGGCGATTTAAATATTAAATTGGGCGCCCCAGAGATATCGAGCGGCACGCTTTAGAAGAGCAGGCGCTCAATCATGAGCGCCCGTTTTCCCCACGCCAATATTGCATTGGCCTGAAAGTCTCTTCCAGATCAGTGCGCATCATTATCTCATATCCCCTCCCACACACACTCTTCTCCCATCATTGGGTACTACTTCCTTGGATTTCTGCACATCAGAGCATGATTTTGTCAGGTGTGTGTGTGTGTGGGTCCCCAATAGATCTTACCACTCTTCAAGTTTTCTTAGATCACTTCTCATTTTATCTACTCCATCAGGAGGTGTCTGCTCTGTTGCTGATCTGGGTGTCTGTTACAAAGAGACAAACTTTTCCCCCTCCACAAGATCACCATTTGGAGAGGCACGACTAAGGGCAGCCAAGTGCACACAGCTCCCAAATTGCAGAACAGTTCAAGTTACTTTCTCCTACTTAGCTTCCTTTTCAGCGCCATGCTCATGCACCAGCTTCCGAGGACACTGGACCAGCTACTTTTATATGCGTCACGACCATTGCACATATACCGAGGTAAACATACAAGTCCAGAAAGAATATTTTATATCTATCCGTGTATGTGTGTAAAGGAAGCCAAGTCCGTGCTGCCGGGGGGGGGGGGTCACAGACGCGGAGGTGCTGGGGGGGGAGGGGCAGCGCTCCTCCTCTCACCTGGTCTATGTACTGCCGGACCCGCTTCCTCAGCCGCTCCAGGTTCATCGTCCTCCGGACGCGCGCGGCGGCGGCGGCGGCAACAACGGCCGTCAGAGGCGGACGGGTCCCCTCGGCGGCCTCCAGCTCGCGCTCCACAGCTCAGCCCCGGGCAGGGAACGCGGCGGCGGCGGCGCTGCAGCGAGCGAGCGACCACCCCTGGACTGCTCTCTCTCTCTCTCCACCCGGCGAGCGCTCAAGGAAGGAGCGCAACGGGAAAAGCCATCCTCCCGGGAAACAGCGGCCGCCCGCGCGCGCGCGGGGGGTTCCTTCCTGGGGCGCCGCGCGGCCTCGCTCGCTTTCTATTGGCGGAGGCAAGCCAGAGGACAGGGCTTCGAACGTGCGCGTGGTTCGACGCCGGCCAGCGTCAGATGACCAGCCTGCGGCGTCACTGCTTGTCTGGGGTGCACGTGCTCCGTCAGCTGTCCTTCCCCCCCCCGGGCCGCTGTGTTTCTTAGCGGATGCTGAATCTCGGAAGGTTTGCAGCATCTTCTGCTTCTTATTGCACAGAGAAAGGGTTCGCTCATCTGTTTACCTGTCAGGGGGCTAACGATGTGGGATTGTGGCTTAAAGCGTGCTAAAAAAAAAACCCATTTTAGCTGTCAGCTTGCCTCTCTGGTGCAGTGCACAAACTTTTCAGTCCAGTATACTAAGATTTATTTATTTATTTGTTTAAAGGCTTTTATATACCGGAGTTCATGTACTAGAACATACCACTTTGGTTTACACAGAACCAAGAATGGAAAATTACATCAAACAATTACATCAAACAAGTGGGTATAAATAACAAGGCTAACTTTGTAGGAACTTAGAACTTGAGGTAAAGGAGAGAATAGGACCAAGTGGTAACAGAACCATGTAAATAGCTAAATAATAAATACAAATTCTTATAAATACAAATGCTTACAGATTACAGTCTTCATAATAAGTTTACATCTTCAGAATAAGGATTAAATCTACAAGAACTAGCAGTTACATCTTCAGGATTGTAGACTTCAAAGCTGAGGTTACATCTGGCTTAAGAGGTATTGGTGTAGCATGCTCTAAATTTAACAATTTGGAATGTGAGACCAAGAATACAATTAGGAGTTGTGGCATCAAACTTCCACCACCACCACCATCCTACTTTCCCACCAATCAAAAGTCTCTTCAGCGGCCCTGGATCCTGGGGTGGTGGAGCAAAATGATAGCTGGGATTCAGAGGGCTCCCCCAGGGCAGAGGAAGTGTGGCCGTTGTCTCATAGCTGCTGCCTCTGCCGCCTCCTCCTCTCTCGCTGTATTCTGCATCTGTGGCCAAGGTGGGGATGATGCTAGCAGAGCTCAGTCCCGAGAACAGGTTCCCAACTAACGTCCTCAAGTTTGCTGGCACTGCCGCCGCCGCCACCTCACTGGCAGATGATCAAATAAAAACTAACACATACACAACAATATCCCTAGTCCAAAAATCCAATTTTTTTCTTTTGTGTTCTTTAAAACATTTGTTTTGTTAAATAATATGTACTAGCTAGTATATTTTTGTTTTGTTCCCCTTACTAACCAGAAAGAACATGTTTCAAATTTACAGATTTCTCAAATTTGGACTGCTTCTCTACTGTGAGAAGTTTTACTCCTGCTCTGACCCAGTAAAATAAAAAAAAGGCATGCTAGGCAGTAACCCCTCTCATATACTGCCTCAATTGTATGCAGATCTATCTCATGTATATTCATTATGGATATAAAAAAAAATAAACAGGCCCATTTGTGGTTCTCCAGATTTGGGTATCCCTGCATGATGCATTTCTGTTTCTTTGTGCTGTGTGCTCCTCCCTTCCACTGCCTCCCCCTGCCCCCAGCTAATAATGACTGCTACACAGAGCATGACATCCAGCCACTGGGATGTCATTCCTCTCCCTCCACCCTCCCCGCCCCCACATGGGTTTTCCTTCCTAAGTGCCAGGAACTCTACAACAGAATCACCTACCCAACAGAGACATAGGTTCTCTTGCCTCTAACTCAGGGCTTCCCAAACCTGCACTGGGGACCTCACCACCAGTCAGATTTTCAGGATATCCACAAAGAATATGCATGAGATAAATTTCATTACCATGGAACCTCAGAATATGCAAATTTATCTCATGAATATTCATGGATATCCTTAAAAAAACAACTAGCTGTGGTATCCCCAGGACAGATTTGGGAAACCCTGCTTTAACTAAAATGAAACTAACTGCTGAGCAACCATAAGGTAAAACAAACACGGAACATCTGGAACATCAGGACTCAGGAACATCAGGACATGGAACAGGCGACAAAGGAGCTCCGATGAAGGACAAGACCAGGAGCATCAGGACCAGGAGACCAGGAACATGAAACGAAGAGCCATCTAGACAAGTGAAGACCACGGAGGACCTTGACCCGAAGAGGAACACAGACAACTGTGGATTCTGGATCCGAAGGCACCGAGGAACAGGAACTGGGCCCTTTTATAGGGCTGAAGCAGGAATTGAGCAGATGAGGACTTCCAGTGGGGCCGCGGGCTTTTCCCGCCGCTGGCCCTTTAGTGTGAAGAGGCGCGCGCCAGTGCCTAAGAAGGCCCAGGAAGAGGACGCAGGACCATGGACAGTGGCGTCCCTGCTGCACAGCCAGGGGAACAGGCCCCGACGGCGGGACTAGGCCGCGAAGAGAGGCAGACCCGCATGATGGAACCCCAGCAGTGGCATCCTGCTGCAGAAGGCGGAGTCAACGGCGGCAGCTTGGAGCCGCGAAGATGAAGGCTTCCCGGGGATGGCACTAGGCCGCGAAGATCAAGGCAGTAGCAGCCTGCCGCAAGAGGAACATCGGCGGCAGCATCAGCAGGGCTGTGAAGAAGGAGTCAGCAGCACCCAGCTGCACAGACAAGGCCCCGGGGGCAGCGACTCTGGAGAGAAACAGCGCGGTAGTCCAGAGGCTTCGGCAATAGCGGTAAGTGGAGGCCTGCTCGCGGGGAGAGCTCCGCGAGCAGGATCACAACAACCAATTTGTAATCCATGCCACCAACTTGGTGCTTACTCCCAAGCTTCTCATTTTATTCACAAGCCTCCTATGCAAGACGATATCAAAAGCTTTGCAGAAATCCAAGTAGATCACACTGAGTGCTCTTCCTCGATCCAATTCTCTGGTTACCAATCAAAACAATCAATCAGATTTTTCTGACAGGACCTTCCCCTGGTGACTCCATGCTGCCTCGGGTCCAGCAACCCACCAGATTGTAGATAGTTCACTATCCTTTCCTTCAGCAGAGTCTCCATTAATTTTCCCACCACTGAGGTGAGCCTAACCGATCTATAGTTTCCAGCTTCCTCTCTGCTCCCACTCTTGTGAAGCGGGAACACCACCACTTTTCTCCAATCCCGAGGCACCACTCCTGTTTCCAGGGATCTATTGAACATGTTCTTCAGCGGCCCCGCCAGCACATCTCTGAGCTCTCTCAGTATCCTGGGCTGTATCTCATCTGGCCCCATGGCCTTGTCCACTTTCAATTTGCCTAGCAAATCCCATACATTCTCTTCTATAAATTGAGTTTCATCTACTCCGTCCCCATCTACTGTCTTGTTAATCAGCAACAGTCCTTCTCCAGGGTTTTCTTTAGTGAATACTGAACTGAAGTATTTGTTTAATATTTCTGCCATTTCTTTGTCACTCTCTACACATTGCTCCTTGTCACCTTTCAGTTTCATTATACCACTTCTCACCTCCCTTCTTTCACTGATGTATCTGAAAAATATTTTGTCTCCTCCCTTTACCTCTTTGGCCATCCTTTCTTCCGCATAATCTTTTGCTTTCCTTTTCTTTCTTCATCTCCCTCACTTTTAACAAATACTCCTCCCTGTGTTCCTTTTTGTTGCGCTGCCGCGCAGTCGGTGGACCCTTGGGACAAGACTAGGTCGGTGCTTCCTGTAGGAGGACTTCCCACAGGCCCTCGCCATCGGGAGGCGGATGCTGGAGATGGAGACCCAACTGGACCTTCACCTTTACCAGCCCTCGTTCCCTGCAGCTTGAGCCCTTGGGTGCCGGGGCCGGCAGGACTTAGGCGGAGGTCTCTCAAGGCGTGGAACCAGAGGAACAGGCTGAAGCGGCATCGGGCAGGCAGAAGTCAAGGTGGGCGGCAGACAAACGGAATCAGGAACAGACCAGGAATCAGGACGGGCAGCGAATAAGCCGGGCTGGAGGTCAGGGCAGGCGGAGGTCAAGCGGAGTCAGATTACCAGGCAGAGGTCAGGCAAGTGGAGGTCAAGTTGAGTCAGGCAGGCAGAGTCAAAACCAGCAGGTCAATCTGGAGGGATGAGGAGCAGGAACTCTAGGATCAGGAGTCAAGGAGCAAGGCAGGAACTCTGGATCAGGAATCAGGAGCTGGAATTCAGAACTCACACTTAATACAGAGTAGGACCCGTTGCTGAGGCGAAGTGCTAGAGGCAGGGCAGGGTATATATACCCACCCTGCCTGATGTCATCTTCAGGGGCCACGGGGAATTTTCCCACTGCGGGCCCTTTAAATCTGCAGCGACGGCACACGCGCGTGCCTAGGAAGCCGGATGCGGAGGTCGAAGTGGCAGCGTACAGGCCGCTGTAGCGGTGGTCGGCATCAGCCGTGGCGAGTGGCGACCGGGGAAGGCTGGACCTGGTTACCTGCCGGTGGAGGTAAGGGGACCCAGTTGTAGCTGCCCATGGCCGGGGATCCTAACATTTTCTCCCAGTCTTCCAGTTCTTCCTCCAGGTAAGTGCCCATTTTGACAAAGTCTGTATTTTTGAAATTCAAAACTCTAGCCTTTGTGTGACTTCTCTGTGTCCTATTCGCAAAATCGTTTGATGATCACTGGTGCTCAGGTGAGCTCCTACCTGAACATTAGAGACATTATCCCCATTAGTGAGCATCAGATCGAGTATCACTCCCTCTCTCGTGAGTTTCATTACCATCTGTTTTAGTAGAGCCCCTTGAAGGACATCCACTATCTCTCTGCTTCTCATAGATTTTGCAGATGTGATTCTCCAATCCTCATCCAGCAGATTAAAATCTCCAATAAGCAACACTTTGCCCTTCTTTCCCACCCTTTGGATGTCTTCAAAAAGTTCTCTGTCCAGTTCTTCTGTTTGAGCCGGTGGCCTATAGATCACACCAGTAAAACTGGAAGCATCATGTTCTACAATGCTTCTTCTCTACCCTACGTCCCATGCAATTCAGTTGCTTGGATATTGTTTTTGACATAAAGAGCTACTTCTCCCCCTTTTCTGTCCTCTCTGTCCTTTCTTAGCAAGTTATAGCCCGGTATGACCGTATCCCAATCATGAGACTCAGTGAACCAGGTCTCCATAGCAGCAACAATGCCCAAGTCTGCTTCACCATTAGGACCATATAAAAATATTCCGCTACATAAATAGGCTCGTGCTATATTTATGTAAATGTAGAATGAGTGACCATCATACAGTACCCTTACGACTCGTGGCTTGTTTGTCTGAGCCTTTTCAAGTGCTGGGGCTTTTTAATCATAGGTCACGTTCTTCTTGAATGTTCATATGAAGTCTATAATTTATTTATTTATTTAGGTTTTTTATATACTGGCATTCATGAACAGGTCACATCATGCTGGTTTACATAGAAACAAGGGGTGCATAGAACAGTAGAACTAAACTTGTGCAAGGGGAAGCAGTTACAAAAAACAGGGGTAAAATAACTGGGAGAGAGAAAAAAGAGGAACGGAGGGGTGTAGAGATTTGTAAAGGGATAATTACTTAATAACTTAATAACTTAATGAATATTTACAGTAACATTGTTACAGTAGCAGGTGATGGTTATGAGTTGTCCGGGAAGGCTTGTTGGAAAAGCCAGGTCTTCAATCTTTTGCGGAAAGTTGGTAGGCAGGGTTCTAGGCGCAGATCAGTGGGGATGGAGTTCCAAAGTGAGGGTCCGGCTGTTGAGAAAGCCCGGTCTCTTGCTGTTGTGTGTCATGTGGATTTTGTGTTCGGTATCTGAAGGGATCCTCAGAGTACTTCTCTGATTGGTCTTTGAGAGATATGAAGGCTGAGTGGATATTGAAGGTCCAGGGAGGTGTAGTGAAGGATTGACTTGTAGATGATGGTGATAGTTTTGTAGAGGATTCTGGCTTGGATGGGGAGCCAGTGAAGATTTTTTAAGATGGGTGAGATATATTTATTGTATTCCCCTAGGGGCTGTACAAAGTACACTTATCTTTAAACAAGTTGTCCACACTGCAGCGATGCTCGATTGTTCCGACATTGCAATGTTTCGAAGTTACTCTTTTACCCCTCCTTCAGGGAACTCACAGCTGAAAACTGCAATGGATAGGTCTGTGCAACAAAGAAAAAATGCAAAAGCCTTTCATGACAGCATCTAGCTTGTAATAAGTCATGGCTTAGATTATATATAGCGGGTTATTTATATAGCGGAATATTTTTATATTGTCTTGATTCAAGCATTTCCCGCCATTCATCGGGTATCATTAGTTTGTAGAGATGTGAATCGGAACTGAAATCCGAACCGATTCTGGTTCCGATTCACATCTCTGTTAGTTTGTTTGTCACCATTAGGACCTGCAGGTTTGGATGCGTGCCCAGGCACGTATGTATTTGCACACACATCCCTTGATCTTGCCCCGAAACACCTATGCCCCGCCCAGACTCCACCTGTTTTTCAATGTGAATGAGATGTGCAGCTGCTGGAGATATGCACACATCTCGGTGGCTTTTTAAAATTCAGTGGGTGAACACCAGCCCAACTTGTGTGTGCATCCCCTAATTGAAGCACAAGTAAATCCTATGGACAATTCAGTTGCATACATTGTAATAATTTTCAAAAAATCATTTTCATGGGTAAAGTCCATATACATATGTTAAACACAGTTTTAAGCATGTAAATACTTTTGAAAATCAGGCCATGTGTGTGTGTAGATATGGTTCAGGTATACTGATAAATGGAACCTACTCTGAAAAGAGAATGGTGTTAAGTGGAGTGCCACAGGGATTGGTGTTGGGATCGGTTCTGTTAAATACCTTTGTGAGTGAAATTGCGGAAGAAATAGAAGGTAAAGTTTGTCTATTTGCGGATGATACTAAGCTGCAACAGAATGGACACCCCAGAAGGAGCAGAGAGAATGAGACGGGATTTAAGGAAGCTTAGACAGTGGTCGAAGACATGGCAGCTGGGATTCAATGCCAAAAAGTGCAGAGTCATGCATCCAAAAGAGCAGCATGTGATGGGGGATGAGGGGTGAAAGGCTGCTATGCAAGAAGCAAGAGAGGGAACCTGGGGTGATAGTGTCTAGCGATCTGAAGATGGCGAAACAATGCGACAAGGTGATAGCTAAAGCCAGAAAAATGCTTATACAGGTCCTTGGTGAGGCCTCACCTGGAGTACTGTGTTCAGTTCTGGAAACTGTATCTCAAAAGGGACAGAGACAGGATGAGGGCGGTCCAGAGAAGGGCGACCAAATTGGGAGGGGTTGTCTTCATTAAATGACTAATGAGGAGAGGCTGAAGGTCCTACATATGTATACCCTGGAGGAGAAGAGGTGCAGGGAAGATATGATATAGATTTCCAGATACTTGAAAAGTTTTAATGATGCAAAATCAACAACAAACCTTTTCCATTGGAAAGAAATCAGTAGATCTAGGGGGTCATGAAATGAAACTCCAGGGAGGACGACTCAGAACCAACGTCGGGAAATATTTCTTCATGGAGAGGGTAGCGGATGCCTGGAAAGACCTGCCGGAGGAAGTGGTGAAGACAAAAACAGTGAAAGATTTTAAAGGGGCATGGGATAAACACTGAGGATCCCTAAAGGCTAGAGGATGGGAATGAAGAAAAGAGTGCATGGGGGTATCTTGCTGGTGTGACGGTCACTATCCTTAACCAATAAACCTTCATACTGTTGATGCAACTCCATCACTGCTCTCTGCTTCAACAGTAGGGGAAAAGGGGAAAAAGGGGAAATAGATTCAGGCAGTAAACAACAAGGTCACTGAATTTTGTGGTCAGGGAAAACAAAAAAGCTTAGGGGCAACTTGCTCGTGCAGTAGTTACTACCCTTAACAAATAAGCCTGAAACTCTTGATGCAACTCCAACATTGCTCTGCTTCAATGGCAGGAGGTATCAAGGAATGGGACTCAAATAGCAACCAATAAGGGTCCTGACTTTGACGGTGTAGGAAACTGATAAGAATGGAGGTGACTTGTATGGAGCGGCAGAAACTACTATAAGCTTTCTGGGCAGACGGGATGGACCATTGGTCCTTTTCTGCCATCATTTCTATGTTCCTATATGATTGTGGATATCTTGGGTACCAGATCTGTAGGATGAGGTGAAAGACCAGTTTGGCAACCATTATCAGAGATTTATATATTAACATGTAGAGTATGAATATTTAGGAACCTTTGTTTCCAGTTTTTATTTTATTTTGCCTTGGAATTTCAATATGATAAAAAAAAAATCAGTGAAAAAAATTACTTTGTTCTAACACCCAGGAAAAAAATCAATGGAAAAGTCAATGTTCCACTTATATTTTTTGTTACCACATTGAAATCCCCAGTAAAAAATAAATGAAAAACTGAAAACAAAGATCCCTAGAAACAGTGTAATTATTTTACTAGAGTTTATGAAAATTCATGTATAACTCTCAAATATTTTTGTTTTACTTTTGGAAAGGTTTATTTTATTTTACTTTCTTATAAAGTATTTCTTCCCTCACTTTTTAGCATTTTTTTTACTTTTTTCCTTTTGTGTAATTTTATTCTGTATTTTCTTATTTTTATAATTACTTTATGTTCTTGCCAGAAAAGATGAAGAAGTGGGCATAGTGCCTACTTTCTATTTTTTATTTCTCTTGCTTGAACAATTTTTCAAAAACAGAGCACATCTGTACTTCTGCCACTAGGAGGCGTTGCAGAACTGTATGGGCAGCCAACATCAAATGTAAAAAAACACACACATACCAAAAAGCATTGGACTATGTTTTGGAATCAATAACACAGCTGTCACAGAGAAAAAGGAGCACGTTTCCCACTTTTTCTGATATTTTAAGTTTGATTTTTGAGTGGTCTGAAAAACATATATTTTATTTTAAACTGCACAAACTCTCTATTTCCCCCATATCCTCAACTCACCTCTTGTTGATGTTAGAAATGTTTTTAGCACTGGCTGCTTTGCATAAATTTCACAGGCAATGTGGGCCCAATGGGATCCATTTTCAAGAACCCAGAAAATGGATAAGTTGTCAGGGGTATGGATAAACGCCCCACTGAATACCCCGGAATAAAGTTATCCTACGTTTTCTAACACCTCCAGCACTTCCCCCTGATACCCCCCCCCCCCCCCCCAAATCACCACCACCGCTTAATGCAGACCTCACACTCATAAACTGTACACAAAAGACAAGACTGGTTTCAGTTCCACGACTCAATTAGCAGATGTAAAAGCCTGGGCACAAGATCGGTGATGTATGCACTTACAGCTCTTACAAAATACCAAGATGTGTGAACTTCCGAATCCCACCCTGGAACACCCCTGAACCACTCCATATTTTTTTTTTCAGTTAACATTAAGCATGACACCACAAGTACGCACATACTCCTGGCCTTTTCAAAATAGCAAGTGCATGTGTGACGCATATATGCCTATTTTAAATGCAACACTTGGACAATTTATGCCTCAAAGTCTTAATTCATCATATAGTTTTCCCTGTGAAATCTCCTTCACAAATACTGACAGCTAAACTGGTATCCAAAGAGTTTGTTTTGGTTGTTATTTTGTTTTTAAGATATAAATCTGTTCATTTCATCCTGAGCCTGTGTTAGCAGATTAATTGTTTGAATAAGTAAATAAATAAAGGAGGGTAGTTGCCAAGTTAGTGGACTTTGTTACACAGAAATAAAGGCTAAGAATAAAGAGGGCAGCTTTGGGTAGCCTGCCTAACTGTAAAGTACACCTGGACCTTTGTACACATGTTCTTGGCAGCTAATTTAAAAAAATTAGCTACTTTTAAGCATGCGTGTACAAATGGTGTGCAGACATTCCACCTCCTGTTTGTGTCTGCGATTAATCGGGTGCTGTATTCCTACCCCAGCTTAAGCACATGCCTGGGGACACTTCTTTTTAACTGTGGAAACCTGCGTTTAGCCCGATATGTTTAAATATATTTTATTGAAATTGCAATGACACACCATACAAATTGGCATGGAATTGATGGATTCTGTACACACCCGTATCTAAAAAAAAAAGGGGGTTTATTTTATCAAAATCAAAAGAGAGCTGAATCCCACCCACCTCCCCCTGCTTGCCCCCAAGCCACAATCATGAAATTTAAGTAAAACATAAGAGAAAACATCTCATAAAAGAAACAAATGAAGCAAGATCATTTAAGACCTGACTTCCTGCTCTATGAGACAGAGAGTCCAAATAAGGAAATCAAGTTTGCAAAAACTCTCTCTTGCATCTACGTGAAGACCACTTTGCTTGTAGCTTTTCTGTAACCACCAAAGCAAATAATGCGTTCCTCCAAAATGTAAATATAAATGAGTGAGAAGCTTTCTAAAAATGAAAAATAGTCTTTTTCCCCCAATCAAAAAATCTTTCCTTAACCATAATTTTACATATTTATTGCATAAATGGAAGAAGAATCTTAAAAAAAAACCCCAAGGCAGGGCTACAAGGAATAAAGAAACCCACACTACCAGTCATGTAAGACAAACCTTTGTGCCCAAATCTTTGGGTTATGTCACATGTCCAGAAAGTATGGCCCAAAGTTCCAGGATAATGGGAGTGAGTTTAGCCAAATAAAGCCTTATGTTGTGAAATATAGAATCGAGTGAGAAATTTGTATTGAGTATCACATAGTAATAGGTTTTTAGATAAAGCATTAATAGATGTAAAACAATAAAAAAAATTGTTAGACTGTGAACGTGGAATGAAAATCTTGTTGCCAATTATGTAATCAAGTCGGACAGTTCAATGGGGAGTCTGTCTAGTGCAAGAATTTATTTGGAATTGAAATGTAGGGCGAGTAGGATCATGCATGTCAAAAATCCCTAAAAACTTAAATGCCACCCTTCACCGACCATATGAGCAGATTCCAGACTTTGGACATAGTATCTAGCTTGTAAGAATCCAAAAAAAAAAAAAAAACCCAGTCTGGGGTAAATCATAAATGTTTTGCAGCTCTTGAAAGGAGCTGCAATATCGTTAGCAAACCCTTCCGAACCCAATCGCAATAAACCATTGCAGCATTACACTGTTTATTGCCTAGAAATGGCAAAAAGGGGAAGAATTTGTATTGAAGATAGAGGTGCTTGCAAAACGTTGCTAAGATTTCAGCAGTGGCTGATCTAGGACACTAGATCTACAATAGAGGAAAAGGGAAAGGGTCCCTATTGCTAACTCTGCAGAAAGCGGGCTATAATAACTTGCTGATATTAACCAATCACAGGCACACCGCAAATTGTCTGCCTTATTATAAAATTTAAATGTAGGCAAACCTGAGTCGCTCTGAGTCCAGGGCCTCGTTGGAGTATTCATTGCCATGAGCGGTTTCCCTCCAGACCAAAGATATCTTTCCCAGAGTCTAAAAAGGGTTTGTTTAGTAAAGCAAGAATAATAAATTGGTACCATAGAAAGAAAAAAATATATATCCATTTTGGAAGCAAGATCATCTTAAACAGATGTATCCTGTCTTTCGGGGGCAAAGGGAAAAGAAAGCCAAGTTAGTAATATCCTCTCCCTTAGATCTAATAAATAGGAAAGATTTAAGTCTCGCACTATGACTTCCGGCTGTGATGCACGCCTGATCGGACATCGGAGGTCAGAGCTCCTGTACAACACCCTCCACCCCCTAAAATTCAGTGATTTTGGAACTTAAATACCCATTATTTATCACCAGACAGGTTTTATTTGATCTGTAAACTAGAGTGTGGAAGAGCCACTGCCAGGTATGGAGATTTCTGCGTGGTTATGAGCACAAGAACATCGTGTCCGGGCCGAGATATGAAGCAAGTGGAGGCAAAGATGGCGGCGAATGGAGGCTCAAACAAAATGAGTGATCCAAAATCTCAAGTTGAGCAAGGCAGTTGGGATAGATGGCTTGGGCACCGAGGTTTTCAAGATTCTGTGTTTTCCCATTTTGCCGTCTCTTACTGGCTTTTTCAATGACATTGTACCCCATGGCTCTATCTCAACAGATATGAACCAGTCAGTAATAGCAATATTACCTAAAAAAGGAAAGATCCTTTGGAAATTGGGTCCTATAGGCCTCTATTGCTAATAAATGTGGACATGAAAATCTTAGCTGCGGTCTTAACTGGTAGGTTGAATTCAATGCTTCCCATTTTGATGCACGGGGACCAAACCGGTTTTGTTAAGGGACGCCACGGTGTTAAGAATGTGCATCACCTTATTGCCGCTTTAAGAGCTCCTTCAGAGTCCGATGCTCTGATCTTAAGCCTTGGTGCAGAGAAAGCGTTTTACTCGCTGACCTGCAACTTTATGTTTTGGGCACTAGGTCTGAGGTGAAGCCCATCATTATCATTCTTATCTTTTAAAAAAAAAAATACATATGTCCTTAACCTTGATTAGAGATGCATGAACAACTTGCCATCAAACTCCAACCAGGCAGATTTCGGCCTGTTTCAACTATGGCGGGAAATGAAGATGTTCCCCAGATCCACTGTAAAACTCCATCAGGAGATCTACCGAACCAATTGCATACACAGCAGATTGCCTTGGACCTGCTTCAGAATTTTACGGCAGGGATAGATTTTAAATAGGTCCATCCGCCTGGCGCAGCAAACTTGTGGATTTTTCGTAGGCTCGACGAACATCTCGAAAGGTTTCATCCATTCCTACCCTAGCCCAGGCACCCCACATCCCTAGTGCACCTAAATTCTCAGTTGCTCCAAGGTAAGTTCGAAGGACCCCCCTGTGCCGCAGTTGCCACCCCCTGCTGAGGGAAGTCACTGAAAGGTTTCAACCTTGGAGGCTTCTCTTCCTGATTTCAGTTAGCACAGATGTCAAAGGGGGTGGCAAGTAAGGAGGAAACAAATAGCTACTAATTGCTAAGCCTTCGAGATCTTAATAGGAAATCTCTACCTTCCGTTTTGAAAAAAAAAGTTATGATGGGTAAAATCTCATTCTGACTCATTTTCTGTGCCTTTTCCTGTTAAACTTTGTCTATCTGCAGTCTTAATTGAAAAAAGGATGACATGACCAAGAGAAAAAACTATAATAATTAGAATCTCTTATAATGTCTTGTTCCTGTTTGTGTCCTCTTGATGCTTAAATTTACTAGCAGCTAGCTCATCCTGTTCTGTATAATGCCAAAGGGCTCTAGAAAAATAAAGCAGTCATCATAATACCAAATTCTTTCATACATATGTATTACGAATTATCAATATGAAAAGAAGATGGGGAGGGCCTGCATAATTCCTTACACTGTTCGTAAATACAAACCAAGACTTTTAATGTTGTTTTTTTCTTTTAAATAAATTCATGAATCATGGCCTGCAGCATGAGCCATACGTAACAATAGGTTGTGACCCACAGAGGAAGTGACTCAGGCTGTGTGATGGGAATGCATAGCCCCCATTAAGAGGGACAAAGGAAAACAAGCTGCAAGCCTAAATAAGCACGTCAAGCCACAGAGAAGAGTGTGTGTCAACTCAATCCTCATTCTCTGAAGACTGCAAGCCGATCACGTGTCTGGGGAAGAGATCTGAAGCCTGGCATGGTGGGCCAGAACTGCCTGCTTGGCAAAGCCATGCAGGGGCTAATAGAAGTTAGCTGGCCTTAATAAAAAAGCTCTCTTTTAAAGTAGGCAAGAGCTGATCACTTGATCTCAGGAAGTCAGGCCTTTGACTGCAAAGTTTGATGATAAACAAATCTATTTTCCATGTGCTAGACTTGAGGACAGTTTTAGCATTGTTGTTGTTTTGTCTGTAACTCTGAGTGTTTGCTAACGGAGCATTGTTTTTCTGTTTTGAAGACAGAGGGCTGTAGAATTTGTGTTTTGTTTTGTTGTGGTGGTCATTTACCTCTGTAGTAAAACTTTAAAAAAAACACAAAAATCTAAAACTGCACTAAAGAACTGAAACCTCCATCAAGTCTCCTACACAACACAGCAGAGAAAAACACACGCAGGCCGATACTGCAAGAATCGCGGGGGAGCGGGCGCTCCGCGTCGAGCGCCCCCTCTCCCAACGCGCGCCCAGCCACCTCTCCTTGGCGTGCGCGATTCGATATTCAAATGAGGGGTCGCGCTAATAAGGAGGTGCAAGGGACAATAGGGCGTCCCTAGCACCTCCTTATTAACATAAAGGTGGCTGTCAGCGGGTTCCGACAGCCGACGCTCAATTTTTCCCAGCGTCGGTTTCCGAACCCGCTGACAGCCACAGGTCAGGAAAACGGACGCCGGTAAAATTGAGCATCCATTTTTCTAACCTGCTGACCAGCGGGCAGATTTTTTATTTTTATTTTTTTTAAATTTTTGGTTCCTCTGACTTAATATTGCTAGGATATTATAGGATATTAAGTTGGAGGGTGTACAGAAAAGCAGCATTTTCTGAGCGTAAAATGTGCAGCTTGACCGCACACAGGGGCGGATTGGCCTATCGGGGGATCGAGCATCCCCCCAGAGGGCCGGTCGCGCTAGTCACGTGGTCTGCTGAGCGTGGCCGAGACAGAGCCGCGCTCGGCAGACCACATGGTATCTCCTGGGCCGGCCTGTGCGGCGAATCCCCGGGCCGGTCTTCAACGGGAATCCGCCGCTGACCACACATTTTACTTTCAGTATCCCGGGTGAGTAACTAACAGCCTCATCGACGTGCATTTGCATGTGATGAGCGCTATTAGTTTTCGGGGGGGAGGGGGGGTTTGGCTGCTCATTTTTGATGCCCTAAACCCCCTTACAGTATAAGAGGCAGGCGTTAATTTCTGAGCAACCCGGAAAAGTGTACAGAAAAGCAGAAAGTACTGCTTTTCTGTACACCTTCCGACTTAATATCCTAGCGATATTAATTTGGAGGAACAATACATTGAAAAAAAAAAAATAAATAAAAAATCTGCCCGCCTATCAGCAGGTTAAAAAAACGGGCACTCAATTTTACCGGCGTCCGTTTTGCTAACCCAGGCCGAGCGCACTGTATTGTATCGGCCTGATGGAGAGGGAGAATATCCTCATGCTCTTAGAGCAGTGTTCCCCAACTAGTGTACCGTGGCTGACCTGCAGGGGTGCCGCCAGAAGGGCTGGATATGAAGAGCTGAGCCACCCGCAGTCTTCATTGTTTCTTTCTTTCCCGCCTGCAGAATGTCCTCCCGTCAGCAGAGGCGGCTAGCAAGCAGCGCCTTTCTGCTCCTGCAGCTATTAACTCTCTCTTACAGAACACGCTGGCCTCCTGCTGTTATCATTGCAGAGGCAAGCCGACAGAGTAGGAAGAAACAGCAGCAGCAGGAAAGTGCTACTCAGACTTCTGCCGGCTCCGGGAAGGGACTGGAAGAAGCATTTGCTGACTGCGCAGGGTGGGGGGAATATGAATGTGCCACAGAGTGTTGGGGAAGGGAGAGGGAGAGGGAAAGGAAGGTGATGATGCCAGAGGATGGGAAAGAGGGAAGGTGGTGATGATGACAAGGGCTAGAGAGGCTGTGTAAAGAGGCAAGGAAGGTGATACCAGAGGAGTAGAGGGAAGGGAAGACATTGATGATGCCAGGGGAGAATGAAGATTAAGATCATGATGGTGCCAGAAGGCTGGAGGGAGAGGGGCGGTCAGTGAAAGTAGTGATGATTCCAGGAGGTTGAGGGGGAGAGAAAAGGGAAGGGAAGAAGGTGATGATGCCAGGGAAGAGGGAAGAAAAGGTGGTACTGATGCTAGAAGAAGGGAAGAGTAAATGATGATGCCAGGGGATGGAGGGAGAGGGATAGGTGGTCATGATGCCAGGTGAGAAAAGGTGATGATACCAGAAGGGTGGAGAGAGAGGGACGGGAAGGTGGAGGTGATGCCAGGGAAGAAAGAAGATTAAGGTGATGATGATGCAAGAGGGGTGGAGAGAGAGAGAGAGAAGAGAAGAGAAAGTGGGGGTGATGCTATGGGAGAGGGAAGATAAAATGATGAAGATGCCAGAAGGTGGAGAGAGAAGGAAGAGAAAGTGGTGATAATGCCAGGGGGAGGAGGGATAGAGTTTGGGGAGCAGGGAAAGAAAGAAGGTGATGATATCAGAAGAGAGGGACGAGAAGGTAAATATGATGATGATGATGTCAGAAGGTAGGAGGGAGAGAGAGAAGAGAAGGTGGTGATGATGCCATATGGGTGGAGGGGGAAGGAATGTGGTGGTGATGTCAGAAGGATGGAAGGATAGGAAGTTGGTAATGATGCCAGAAGGGTGGAGGGAGAGTGATGAAGCCAGGGGAAAGGAAAAGAAGGTGATGATACTAGGGAGTGTGGAGGGAGAGGGAAAGGAAGAAGGTGATGATCTTAAGGGAGTGGGGAAAAGGGAAGTGAAGAGAAGGTGGTGGTGGTGATGACGATGCCAGGAGGTGGAAGGAAGAGGGATGGGAAGAGAAGGTGATGGTGCAGGGGGAAAAGGAAAGGGAAAGTGATGATGCCAGAAGTGTGTGTGTGGGGGGGGGGGGGGGGGGAGAGGGAAGAGAAGAAGAAGATGATGATGGTGATGGTGTTCCATGATGAAGTGAACCCTGTGCTGGGTGTGCCATGACACAAAAAAGGTTGGGAATTACTGAAATACAGAGAAGAAGAAAATGCAGCAGAAAGATACAGGAACAGCCCCACTTGTATTGGGCGCCATTGGCTTAATTACAAAGAACCTCCAAGTGCACCTAGATATATTGCATCTTTGCCTCCAATTAAATGGAGTCACTCGTGTGACCTGTAAAGTGAAAAATCCATTTCTCCCAACTGCAGAGATAGGAGCAGAGGATGATGGGCACTGGGATGTTGACATAGTGAGGGCAAAAAGTAGCGCTGGCGCCAT
The DNA here is from genome assembly GCF_901001135.1 of Rhinatrema bivittatum. Classification (NCBI taxonomy): domain Eukaryota; kingdom Metazoa; phylum Chordata; class Amphibia; order Gymnophiona; family Rhinatrematidae; genus Rhinatrema; species Rhinatrema bivittatum. Next base: position 352,091,377 of record NC_042619.1, read on the forward strand.
TTTGAATATTGGCAATATGGCCCGCGTGCAGGAGGTCGCTCCCGGACCCCCGCTGGACTTTTGGCAAGTCTTGTGAGGGTCAGGAGGCCCCCCCAAGCTGGCCAAAAGTCCCTGGGGGTCCAGCGGGGGTCCGGGAGCGATCTCCTGCACTCGTAACGTCGGGTGACAGGAACCAAAATGGCGCCAGCGCTACCTTTGCCCTGTCATATGGTAAGGGCAAAGGGTCACCGGCGCCATTTCTTTTAAAGCAGCCGTGGCCCGAGAGTGGGAGATCACGCCAGGACCCTCCCACTGGACCCCAGGTAATTTAAAACATTTTGGGAGGCTTCGGGAGGGTGGGGGATTTATTTTAAAGGGCTGGGGTGGGTTTTAGGGTGCCGGTTTTCCCGCCCTCCCCTGATTTACGATTTTTTACGATTTAAAAAAACAAAAACCATGACGATCAGATTTCCCTCCCCCCCCCCAGCCAAAATCGATCGTTAAGATGATCGATCACCCGATTCACATCCCTATGAAGCTCACTACCCCACCACCCTTCTTGGGGTTGGGATGTGTTTATTGCTTTGTGGTCATCCTGTTATGGTTGTGGACCCTTGAGCCAGAGCGAGTGGTGATGACCACTGAGGGATTGCCCCCAATGGAACTCGTCTCCGGGAGGTGGACCTTCACCTATACCAGCCCTCGTTCCCCGCAGGTTGAGCCCTTGGGTGCCAGGGCCAGCAGGACTTAGGTGCGGGTGCCTCGGTGAAACAGGTGAAGAGGAAAGCGGAGACAGGGTCAGCAGTCCAGGTCTGGGCAGGCAGCAAAGAAGCAAAGTGGAGGATCCGGGGCAGGCAGACGAAACCGAAGAACCAGGCCAGAGGTCGAGACGGGCAGCAGGCAAGCAGAGGCGAATAGACAAGCCGAGGTCAAATCTGGAGAGCAAGCCGAGGACTGGATAGCAGGAACTGAGGAGCAAGGATGAGGCTGGAAGCGGGAACACCGGGACCGGGACTGGAGCTGGAGCAGGAACGAAGGCAGGAACTGGATCAAAGCAGGAACGAAGGACGTCTGGATAGCAACCAGCACTCAAGAAGAGAAGACCTGTTGCAAAGGCAACTTCTGAACTCAGCCGTGGGGCTTGAATACCCCTCCCGAGTGACGTCATCTTCCGGGGCGGGGCTAAACTTTCCCGTCGCGGCCCCTTTAAAGGGCGGGGCCTCCCTCGTGCGCGCGCTCTTAGGGAGAGCCTCCCCATTGGACGAGGGAGGACACCGTGGCAGCCATGCGGCAGGCCTGCCGCGGAGCAGACTGCGCCGGTCCGCGGTGCGACGAGAAGGGAGGAGGGGCCGGCCGAGAGTTGTTGCGGCCAGGCACCGCAACAGATCCAGAGCGAGGCAAAACGTGTGCAGCTTTTTGCAAACTTATGTTCTGCAAGCAGAAATATAAATCCTGACTACAAGAAAGCGATCAGAGAAATGCACCCCCCACTCGGGACCGAGTGATAAGAATTGCTATTGTTCTGAGCCTCTGGCGTACATGAACAGCTTAAACCTCCTGGCGCTCTTCCAACTGAAATATTAAAAAAGAATCCGTAGGGGGTGAAATAAAATGTGCCTTCTAAACGAAGGTGGGAGGCACCTTTCTACTGGTTTCCTAAAAAAACGAAAACCTTCTCGGAAAGTGGGGGGGGGCAAAGATAAAATTGCATGACCCGTGCATTGTGCAAGTGGCGCTCGCCTCATATGATACATTGGGAAAAAATCTGCCCGGCCTGCTTGAGGTCTAATCTTGTTCCCGCTGTGAGATTGGTCGGAGGATAAAAGTATTTTGTTCACTTTGTCTGGCTGCCAGCTCCGTTGTGCAGCTGCTCTTGGCTTCTCTTTGCAGAACGGAAATAAGACTTCTCAGGACTTCCAGCTAAGAAAATCAAAGTCTGGGAGAAGCAATCGTGCAACACCTCATAAAGGCTGCAATAAAATGTCATTGCACCGAAGGCGTTCTTTATTCCTGTTTGCCAGGCCCATCATCACTTGTAAAGTATTCCTTGAAATGATCCCGTACTGTAGCTGATCCAGAAGCTATAAAGGCAAGTGGGTTACACTCCATTTCATTTATATTCAGTACCATGGCTAACGAGCAAAGCAAAAGCCTCTGAAGGACAAAAACGTTTTGTCTGGATTCAGGCAAACCTCCATGGTGCGATATTATCCTGATATCACGGAAGATGTTTTAGCACGCGGACAAAAAAAATTCTCAAGGGTCTTCCTTGATTCTGTGTGCTTGTGCTGAACTAGAATGGTTTGCAATGTTCAAAAGGTTTTCGTAAATCAGCAGCGGATCAGTCAGCGGCTCGTGAGCCACCTCACTCGCCCCGATGCAGCAATACTTCTTCCGAGACCCCCGGGGGCCGCTTTGACGGTGCAGCTGAATGCCGCCATCTTCCAGCTCCTCTGGTCCCTCCCCTTAGGCATGCATGGTACGCACCTTTATTTAAAGGGTCTTTGGCAGGAAAGGCACCGCGGTGCCCGGCGCTGATTATCCGCAGGACTCCCCTATTTAAGCACGGCCCCGCGCTCCCTGTCATCACACAGAAACACATTGCATCAGCAATGGGTCTCCTGCTTCTGCGTTCCAGTCCGTTTCTTTGTTCCAGCTTGTTTCTGTCTTCCTGTCTAGCCTTACCTTGCTCGGTCTGCCCCGTCTAGCTCTGTGTTACCACGGCGAATCGGGCTTACCCTGCAAAACGCCGGAGCAGCACGAAGTAGCAGGGAAATCACAGTCGCGTGACGCTGGCCAGCCCACGCGGCACCATGGCTCCGCCCCCCCCCCCCCCGACACGTCGGCGCACCTCCCAATGTTCCCGCGCTAGCACGGTAAACGGGCTACTTAATCCCGGCTTCCAGACACAAACTTAGCCTCGGCCGCAGGCTTGCTTGTGCTGGCGCTGTCTCTCTGCTGGAGTTACCTTTGCCTATGACCCGGATTGCCTTGGATTCCCCTTGCCTGCTGCCTGCCTTTGACCCGGACTGGACTCTGGGTTTCTCTTGCTCGCTGCCTGACTACTACCCAGATTGCCTTGGATTCTTTCTATCATCGGGTTCACAAAACCATAACACTCTGTCTCCTCCGGCCTTGCCTTGTCTAGCTCTGTCTTGCCTGGTCCGTCTTGTCTTGTTCCTTCGTTCCAGTCTGGTCCAGTGTCTCTCATGTTGTCATCATCCACTCTAAGCTGCGCGCATGCCTAGGGCCTGCCACATCTTTATTTGGAACCCAGCCCGCGACCCAACCAAACACAACACCCGTTAGATCCCATTTTTTAAATAACTGCTTCCCATATCAGGAAGAAATCCCACATTCCCCCAAATAGGCAAAAAAAGGAGACATAACGTAGATTCAAATGGGATTTAGATGTTAACCATCTCTGTGTTTTGTGGAGAGGAAATACAATATAATGTAGACTTGACATATTGAGAAACTGAAGAGTAAGTAGCATGGAGTGCATACTTCAAGGATATGGGATAGATCATCTCCACTTCTAGATCCGGATCAGAGTAATAATTAATGTTCAAAAGCCAATCCCCAATATGTCGTAAATTAATTACATGATTGCACATTCTCATATCTGTAAGCCAAATTCTTCTTTTTTAAAAGGTTTCGTCAGAATTTTCAGGGCTAGTCTGGGCTTTTTGCCCCTCCAAATAAAATTGTCATGGTTGTGAGGAGTTGGAGTGGATTCTTGGGCACTGCGGTGATGACCACTCCCATGGGGAGGAGCCCCATGGGGAGCTGCATACCAGGCTAGACTCTTGGCACACAACACAGAGAAGATAGTTTTATTGTACAGCAGGGTGGCACTGCCCGGGAAGCGGACAGCAGTGGTACATAGCTCCAGCAGTGGTAGTCCAGGGATCCTCGGCTGAGAGGACCCGTCTCACCCTGTAGTAGATGGAGACAGTGTGGAGAACAGGAACAAGTCCCAGATGTAGAGGGCTGAAGCTGTAGAGGAGATAGACTGGTATGTTAGTACTCACTGAAGCAGAAGCTGTATCTTTGAGAGTCCTGGCAGGCAGAAGTTGTAGAGTGGCAGGCACCAGATTAGGGAGAGCAGGCCCTTGAGGAGCGAGTACCTGGGATCCCAGGATAGGCATCTGAAAGAAAGTAGAAGGGCCCCCGAGGAGCAGGTACCCAAGTTAGTAGAATTACCCCGAAGGGCGAAGAGAGTTTCCCTCGGCAGCTGGGAAGTGGCAGAGCAGCTTAGAGCAGAAGCAATTCAATCCTTGCTATTTTATTTATTTATTTTATTTATTTATTTTATAGACTTTTCTTTGCCGACATTCGTGAGGCCCATCATACCGGCTTACATTGAACTGAAAGGAGGAAAATATAATGAACGGAATAACATGTCATAGTTAAACGCAAATGGTGTAAGATATAAGCATCGTAAAAACATTCTGAGATTATATATAATAACATAAAAGAACTAAATAGCTATGGAGGAAAAAGGTAGAAAGAAAGAAAGAGAAACTTTGTACAAGCTAAGAAAACTTTATCTTTAACAATGAGAAAGTGGTACAGGGGTTATGAAGTGCAGCAAAGTTCCAGAGGGGGAGGGTAGCCCTTCATTTGCTAACTCAGTTTGTTAGCAAATGAAGGGCAGGCTAAATACCAGGATGTGCTGACGTCACTCGGAGGGGACACACACCCTAGGAGGCCCTCAGGAGAAACATAGCGAACGCCGTCGCCGTGGCCGATCCGGGGACGCCGGGGAGAGCAGCATGAAGACGCGGTGGCAGCCAACTTCCCAAGGCTTGAGGAGAGAGGAGGAAGAAAGGTGAGGCACAAAGGTTGAAGCCGTCTGAGACCAACGGACGCAACAAAAATGACTAATCATCCTATGAAACCTTTTAAGGATGAGCCCAGTAAGAGATAATGGAAGAACACCCAACACATAAAGCCATCTTGGAAGAATTGTCATGTTTAATAGATGATCCTTCCCAACAATGACAAAGGCAAGTCCATCCAAGAAAGCACTGATTTTTCAGTAGTTTCCTTAGGCTTTAAAAGTAATGGTGACAGGGGGCAACCCTGTCCCGTCTGTCTGGTCAAAACAAATTCTTTAGAGAACTCACCACTGACCAAAACTGCTGCTTGTGGGATGGAGTAAAGGGTGGTGAGAAAGGAGATAAACCTTCCCTGAAACTCATAGGCTCTGAGAGTTTCAAAAAGAAATGTCCAATTTACCTTATCGAAAGTTTTTTCAGCATCAAAGCTGACTAATAAAGAATTCAAATTATTCTTTTGAGAACAATCCATGGAGGCTAATACCCTTCTCACATTCACTACTGCTTGTCTACTCTTGACAAACCCCACCTGTACAGGAGATATTAACTTGGGCAGGAACTGAGACAGGCAGTCTGCCATGATCTTCGCCAAAAGTTTTATGTCATAATTTAAAAGCGAAATAGGCCAATATGAGCTAGACAACAGGAACTGGGAACAAGCAGGAATCGGGCCAGGCAAAAAGTGGTATCACGGAGCAAACTCTTTGAGGACTGTTAGACCAGCAAAAGCAGGTCAGGCTGGAGCTCCTTATAGCCAGCCCTCAATTTGGGACACCCCTAATACTGGTCCAGTAGAGATCCCCTGGAGGCAGGTCTCCCTAACTCTGCTTAGCCTGGCAGCTCCTACAGGACTTTTGATGAGCCAGACTCATTGTAGCTCCTCCTGCAGGATCCCCTGGCTTTGAAAACCTGGTGCCACAGGGTTCAGTCCCCACTGCACTCTGACAAGTTGCAAGTGGTCGATTAAGGATGTGACAGGTGGAGGGAATTGATTACAGGAAAGAGATAGAACAGAGGAGTCAGGTGGGAATGGGATCAGAGGAAGAAGTAATAAGTATGGAGGAGAAGATGGGCAGTTTCCTCATCTGTTATTTCAGAAAAGGAAGAAAGCATGAAAAGGGCCAAAAGAATGGGAGGTGAATGAAGTGCAGTGGAGAAGTTAGTCTGATGGAGAATTCACAATTGATCTTCTCATCGGGACATGCTAGAGAGATAAAGTTCCTGGATGGAATAAATGACAGTTTTATGGAGCAATTGGTTCAGGAACCAACAAGAGAAGGAGCAATTTTAGATCTAATTCTCAGTGGAGCTTAGGATTTGGTGAGAGAGGTAATGGTTCTTATGTTCTTATGTTCATTGAAGAAGTCCGCCATAGTGTTGTGATTCTGCTTGTCATAGAGCCTCCCAACCACCAGAGGTCCTCTGAGAGCTGCACCTACCCTCTTTCCAGCTCTAGTCTCAGTGACCTCATGATTCAGCGATTCTCTGCCTATTTAGCCCTGCCTCGGTCTACACTTGGTGCTTTGTCATTTAGTCTGAGTCGAGTCTGCTCGGCTCCTTGCTTGGCCCTTCATGGCTTTTCAAAGCCTTCCTGCCTTGTATTCCTTGTGGCTCTCTGCGGCCTTCTGCTCCCTGGCTTCCCTAAGCCACCTGTCTCAAGCCTTATTCATATCATTAACTCCTGTCTTGTTCCAGTGTCCCATCCCAGACCTTGGTTCCTGCCTGAGCTTCTGGCTCACCAGAGATCAGCCTCCAGCCCTGCAGCCTGCATCCCAAGTCTCCTCTGGCTCCTGTCTACAGCCCTGCAGCCTGCCTGTTCATTCCTGCCTGACATCTGCCTCCACTCCGGATTCCAGTCCAGCATTAGCATTAGGTCTCTCACTTGTTCAAGTCCTGCAGGCCACCAGAACCAGAGGGGGAAGGTGGCTGGTGTAGGCAGAAGATCCCCCTACTCTAGTCTGCCCCTGGAGTCCTGGACTGTTCCCATGGAGGTCCCCCAGCGGAGCTGGGTCCTAACACCTAACACATAGTCTGAGCAGAGAGTGAAGAGAGAATGAGTGGCAGAGGCAGTTAGAGGAGGGAGTTAAGTGTGACAAAAGAGACTGCAGGGGTTGAAGGCAAGGGTGTTTGTCAGATGGACATAATAATCTTGATTGGCAAGCTGGAAAGAGAGGGAGAGTGTATATATCTATGTCTATATCCATGAGGTCCTTCAAGTATTTTGGGTCTGCAGGGAGTTGCTCCATTTTAGCCATAGTATATTGGATCTAGGCTTTAAATGAAATACAAATGGTATGTGGGTACCTAAAACGATATATCCATCAGAGAACCCTAAAATAGGGCAAGTAACATCACTAATGTTTTAAATCATTTGAAAGATGATTAAGTTTTATTACACGATGGTAAAGAATATCAAAACTATTCAAAACATATTTTAAAAAAATTAAATTGACACAATAACATAAAAAAGTTTCATAATATATACAAAGTGCTTGTAATCAAACAACGACACGCTTGCAAAAGAGCTGGACTTCAAGAAAGATACTGTGTGACGTAGATAGAAACATCACTGGAAGAAAAGTCCTGTGAAACCGTTACAAAGTATCCTTTCTTGTGGACTGAGATTCAATTGTATCCCTTGTTTTTAGTGAAGGTATCTTCCATGTGACTCATTTGCAATTCACAAAGTATCTTTCTTGAAGTCCAGCTCTATTGAGTGTGTGTCATTGTTTCATTACAAGCACTTTGTATATATTTTGGCAAATGTTTTATGCTGATACCTATACATGTTATAAATGCATAGCAATACAGAGAGTTTAGAAGCGGTGTGAATGAGGAATGATTGCTTAGGGCAATTGCTATATATATGTATGTGTTATTGTGCCAATTTTATTTTTTGAAGTATTTTTTGAATAGTTTTGATATTTGCTATTGTCTAATAAAACTTGCAGCATTAATCATCTTTCAAATCATTTAAAACATTAGTGATGTTACCCTATTTTAGTTTTTTTCTGATCTTACTACCAATCTTATTACCGATAGTATAGAAGAGTATACACAAATATACTGTTTGTGTGTGTATATATATGAAATTTAAGTTTAATACTTAAAAGTATGTTGTCTAATTATGCGTTTGTACAGGATTTTTCTGGGAGGGATGGTTGATGGTCATCATGAATGTTGAATTTAATAATAAAAATCTCAGTGGCAGAGGGGTGCAATGCTGAAGGTTCATCTAGGGTGCCTGATACCCCTGCATCGGCCCTGACCCTGCCAACCAGTCTCCAGGCCCCCACCCCCCAGTCAATTTTCAGCTGCCCTACCATCCCCCAGCCAGTTCTCACAGCCCCAGCTGGCTCTCACCTTGCTATCACGAGACCCTCACTTTCTTCTCGTCTGGCCCTGTGCAGCTCTCAGTGAGTTTATGCTGGGCAGTGCCGAAAAACTCCCACACTGTTCTCATAATCTCAGGCTCTCAGAACAGTTTGGGAGTTCAGATAGCACCTGGCTCAAACTCCCTATGTGGTGTTAGAAGGGGAAACAGCTGTTCAAAGGGTGGAACAGGCTGGGAGTGAGCAGTCACATTATTTTTAAAATTTATTCTTGGCACTGACAAACAGAAGCGAGGGACAAGCCCCAGGTGCCAGTATCTAGCACTAGCACAGATGCTGCTCTATCCCCAGCTTTACCATTATTTCCTCACAGCTAGGAACTCTCTGTGCTTATCACATGCCTACTCGAATTCCGATACAGGTTTTCTCTCCATCACGTCCACTGGAAGACCAGCCACTTTCTGAATTACGGCTGTGCGGTGGCGCTACCAGAAGGTCCTCCGAGTGTCAACACTGCAGTTCTCATTCAGGACTACAGAAGACCTGTGTTTGAGCCCCCCCCCCCCCCCCACCACACACAAATACACACACACAGAGCAGCATCGTCATTATTGGGAGTCCGAGGCTGGAATGGAAGGCAGGAAATCCTTGAGTGCTCGGGCTATCTGCGGAGTGCACACTCGAGGAGGAACAGAGCAGGAGCAGGAATGGGTGCATAGGAAAAAGGGATTAAGTGGGAGAGTGGGAGTTTGCAGATTGAAGGGAGAGCAGGGACTCAGATTGGGTAGGGGGGGATTGAGGGAGAAAGCAGAAAGGGGGAAGAGAGAGTGGCCTCAGGTGGGAGAGAAGCCTGGGTAGGGGAGAGCAGATATTTGGATTGGGGGTGGGGACAAGAGTGAGGATTGGGGGATTGAGTGGGAGAACAGTAACATAGGAAATGGAGAGGAGGGAAAAGCAAGGACTGGGTGATGAGATGGGGTGAGGATTCCTGTGAAGGAAAGATTGAGTTGGGGGGTGCATGGCTGAAGTTTTGCCTAGGGCACCTTATTACCCTTGCCCCAGCCCTGGTGATGGAGCTCATCCCACCATGGCCTGAAGATATCAGGAGGCCATGTGAATAACTGAGAGCAAATGTGTGTCTGAGAGCCTGTGAGTTTGTGCATGTGTGTGTCTCTGTTTGAGAGCCTATGTGTGTGTCTGTGTGAGAGCCTGTGTGCCTGTGAATTGGGTCTATGTGAGAGCCTGTGTGTATGTGTGTGTGTGAGTGAAAGTCTGTGTGTGAGAGTGTGTGTCTGTGTGAGAGCTTGTGAATGGGTCTATGTGAGAGCCTGTGTGTATGTCTGTGTGTGTCTGAGAGTGTGTGTGTGTCTGTGTGAGAGCTTGTGAATGGGTTTATGTGAGAGCCTGTATGTATGTTTGTGTGCCTGTGAGATCCCACGTGTCACATATAAGATCTCACAGGCACACACACACACACACACACACACACATAATATATCTGTGAGAGAGAGGGAGACTGTGTATGTTAGAGAGAGTGAGTGTGTGAGAGAATGAATGTATTATTGTGCGTGTGTGTGAGAGAGAAGATTTATTTATTTTTATTTATCGAGTTTTATATACCATCATTCGGTTTCGCCATCACAACGGTTTACAAAAAAAAAAGATAAAATTTGTGCAGCCCTACCTCCTCGAATCCACAACAATTTCAGGATGACCTGGAAATCAGAAGATCCCAGGTATGGAGAGCAGGAGATTTTTTAAATCCTTATTAGTTTTAATTATTGGGTGTAATTTGATAGTTCCGCTCTTTCAAAATATTTAATTTGGGGGGGGGGGGGGGGAATAGAACATTTTTTAATTATTGGATATTTTACTCATCAGATGTTTTGAAATATTTTATTGGTGTTTGGGAAATTTTGTATATTCTATTCCTTAACTGATTTGAAATATTTATTCCTTTTATGACTATGATTTTACTATTATGATTGATGATTTCTTGATTTTATTATTTGATATTTTATGAAGAATGGTGATGTTTCTGTTTTTCCATTGTTGCTCTGCTGGCTTGTTGTGGGCTCCAGTTCAGTCCTTGGCACGTTTCTGTTTATACTTTCCGATCTCTTTATTCTGTATTTGGTCAGGGTCTCTCTGTGTTCTGCATATGTGACCGAGGTGAGGTATTTTCCTGGCATGTAATTCCTGTCTAGGGATCTGTTGCAGCCTGGTTTCCTAATGGAGTTTTATTGGTGTTCTAGGGCCTGGTGTGATGTGTGCAGTGTTGTCTTTTCATAGATAAGGTTGTTAGGGTTGTTTTGGTATGGGAGGTTTACTATATGGTAATGGTAATTCTGTTTGTTCATGGCTTTCTGAGGGCCAAGCTCACACCCAATATGCATTCTAAAAAGTCTAATTCCATAGGAGTTCCAAGTGACCTTTTTGCAGAGTTTTCTGGTTGGCACCACAGCAGTGCATATAAATATAATGTGCATGTTGTGAGTGATATTTTTGCCTCTGCAGACTGTACTTTTGAAGGTTCTTTTTCATGTAAAGTTTATTATAAATGCATAACTTAGTTGTGTCTGTGTGTGTCTGTAAAGGGTGTGTGTGTGTGTGTGTGTGTGTGTGCAAGGCTGTAACGTTTGCCTAGGGTGCCCTATACCCTTCCCTATCCATGGGTTCTGGGGTGGGTGCGGGCGGGTCATTTTTTTTTTTAAATATAAGATTGCAGGAGGGAAACTGGGTTTTATTTGATGGGCCGGGGACAGACACAGAATGAATCAGGGATGGGGGCAGCCCAGTAATTCTTTGCACAGGGCAGCAAAAAAAGCTGGCCCCAGCGGCCCTGGTGAGAGGGTAGACTGAGGCAGGAAGTCTGCTTTATAAAAGTCGTTTCCTGTTTTGAGCCTTCTGAGTGCAATTGTCTAAGTCTGTGAAATATCCAGCACTTCTCCATGCCGGTGTCTTCTGTGAACACGCCAGCAATTGTCTGAACATGTTGGGATTTTTAAGGAAAAAAAAAAATGGGGGTGAGGACCAATCTCCTCTGTATAACAATCTTCCCTTTGGAAAAACTGGTTTTGACTTAAGTCGTTTTTTACTTAAGACACAGTTTTTCAAACACCAATTGTGACTTCAGCGTGTGGACTTGCTGTGTCAATGATACAGTCACATCTGTTGGGGAGAAGTCATGAAATGAAACCAAGTCCCTTAATCTTTCCAGCTGCATCTTGCCTCTTAACAGCATTGCCTCCTCGTGTCTTACTGCTGTTATAAATTTAGTGTTGTCATCTCAAGCTGCAGATACACAGACAGTAGCATCGCCATCTGTCTTTTGCTTTCGATGCATGCTAGAGTGCAGCCCCAGTTACATTGCTATGTTATCCAGCAATTGTTAAAATTCCTTTGCCATTGGTTCGTACCTCAGCAGATTTGTAATCGGAGATTGTCGTGGAGCCTTTGGTGCTATTTCGTTATGGATCCGTAAATGTGACCGACCAAAAAGAGCATATTTATTTCCATGACTGATCCCCGAGGCTAAGGTCGAAGTGGTCTGGCAGATCTGACCTGAAAGTCTGATGCCCGTCCTCATTTCCGCATTTTTCAGAATGTTTGATGTTCTCCAGTTCAGTGAGAAATGCCCGCAGGAGTTGGGATTGGTCTTCTAGGTAAGTCAAACATCTCTGTCTTGAGGGAAAGGTGAAAATATCCCCACCCTTCCCCTGTGCGCACACACACACACTGCTTCCCACATGTACATCCCATCCCACCTCCCACACACAATATCCCCTCCCTTCCACCGCATGCACACACACACACACACACACACACACACACACTCCTTCCCACACATACATCTCATCCCACCTCCCACACATACAATATCCCCTCCCTTCCCCTGCATGCGCACACACACACACACACACACTCACACACACACACTCACACACACACATCCCATCCCACCTCCCACACATACAATATCCCCTCCCTTCCCCTGCACGCGCGCACACACACACACACACACTCCTTCCCACACATACATCTCATCCCATCTCCATCACATACAATATGCCCATACCCCCCTGCCTTCCCCCCCCCCCCACACACACATACACACTGGGCTGGATTTAGGATTTTGGTGACCACAGGCAGTAAATTCAATATGTTTTTACTACAACATGTAATAAATGACATCTTTTTTATTCATATGCATGTATGATGTTCTGTCTTTTATTACAGATTTAAAACTCAGCACTAGTTACAAAATCACAGAAGAAAAACTGGTTGTGCCAGATCTATTAATTCCTATCACTACTAAACAATATATAAACTATAATGTTCCGTAGACTTCTCTAACTGAATTAACGTTTCTTTCTCTGAGCTTTCTGAGCAGCAGAATTTCAGCACTATTGACAAGTCTGTCTCAACTGCTAAAGGTTGCAAGTCTGTTGCATCCGTCATGGCCCATGGTTGACCATGAATAGTTCTGGATTCCTTCTAGGGTAGAAATCATTCTGCACTACAATTTCTTGCTGCAATACTTGGAAACATTGGTAGCTCGATAATCAATATTCAGATGGACTGACTGAATGGGCTTTTCCTGAATAAGTAAAGAAGAATTATCATTGCTAATTGTCACACTGGTTAGGTAAACCCGAAAAGGAAGGCATTCTTCAAGAAACACGTCTTCCAGATCCAATGGGTAGTGGATTTAAAAGGTTTCATGCTCGCTCTGAAATTACAAACAGTTCGATTCTGTATATTTTAGGAAGAAATGCAGATGTATGAATGATTATGTGCTTTACTCTATTGAATCAATTCCAATTTCAGCCTATTCAATATGGGGGAAAAGGGTAATTCCACCGAAACTGTGGCCTTGCAATGCAATGATATGTATTTGTTGTATTTCATCAAAGAATGGTTCTCTTTTCTGATTGGCCAGAAACATTCATTATATTTTATTCAAATCGTTTGCATATATTTGATACAAATACTAGCCCAGAGAGAGAGAGAGAGAAATACTGTACAAGGGAGAACATGACTCCATATATAATCTACCGCTGAAAGAGGGGCACTTTCAACTCAGGGTGGGTTGGGCAGGGGCAGTGTTGGCACATTGTTCTGCCTAGGGCACTACAGACCCTTGCTAAGTGAGAAAAATGTAAATACTGAATTGCACTGAAATGCAGAATGATAATTTGCAAAAAAAATATGGTGTTGTTTTGACAAATGTGCAGAATTTTGCAGAATCTAGAAAATGTGTGTGCAGAATTGTTTGGGTTTTTTTGGCGCAGAATTTTCAATTTGTTTGCACAGAATTCCCCCAGGAGTAAAATACAGTCAATGAGTCAAAAAAGTCTACTGTAATGCTGATAGCAGTGCTAACACTTTGACGTGTTTTGGTAATCGCACCAAATCTCTCCAATATCATATTCCAAAAAAAGTTCTCATGAAATCTATTTCAGCCTTGCAACTCCAATGCTTCACACCATGGAGCAGCTTTCTATGAAGAATCGGTTTTGATTGTTTCTAAAACTTTGATGATCTCATTCCACAAGCTGCTTAAACTTTTGCAAGCATCTTCATGGGCTGACCATTGCATTATTGAGAAGCTCTTCACATGCATAAGAACATGCCATACTGGGTCAGACCACATGAGAAATAATTTCCCATCAATGTGTTGGTGCATTAAAAAGGGTATAAATCTGCTGCAAAATATTACAAAATGCAGTAGCGTTTTGGCTGGTTGTGGTGGCACAAACCCTATAAGCTTCGCTGAGTAAGTTGAACATGGCACAAACATAGCATCTTCATCGATTTCTTTTATCCTAGCTGGAATGCTGGCGTCCCTTCCAGCCACAGTGCTGGCATTCTCGTATGATTTTCCTCAGTAATTATCAAGAGCGGTATTAGATTTTTTTTTTTTCACTTTCCTTCGAATATCAAATAATTGTTGAGATTTATGATCTGGATTTTCCATAAAATATTTAAAAAAACACTCTATGAGTGTTCCATTTTCTGCAACATATCTAATGGTAAGCGCAAGCTGATATACACTGGATATGTCTGACATAGAAGCAACACTAACAGAAAAATATTTGGCTATCAATATTTGACTTATTTCCTGTGTCACTCTTCACATAATACAAATAACTGAATCACAAATAATAGATGACTGATATGAAGTAGTTGTCATAATGAGATATAGGTCTACCCAAATTTTACTATTAATTACAAAGCCATCATGTAATTACCATTACGTGAAGAATCATACATTTTTTTGTGATCTCCTCTTAAAGGTTATCCTCTAGCAGTCAATCAATGGACTGCTGGAACCACTCGTTGCAATATATTTTACCATTAATTTGTTTCCCAATCATCAAACAGACAAACCAATTTTCTTAACAAATCCAGCCAATCAGCTTCAAGTCCAACCTCATATGCTGCTGCCCCAAGGCTGGAACCTTGCACCTTGCTCTCTTTCTAAAGTTTTAAATTTACAAGTTTCGGGGTGAATGAGTAAATTGGGGTGAAGCTGCTGCAGGGGAGGAAACGGGGCTTCTGGAAGGGCCCAGGTGCCAACATTATGCAAACCCAGCCTTCCATGACACACACACACACACGGGCATCTTCCAAGCTGCTCTCCTTCCCCTCCTCTCCCTTACCCCAAGGTCGCAAAATAGTGGGAAGATGATAAGGAGTGGCCATGCCGGGTCGGATTAAGGTCGATCGAGCCCAGCATCCTGGCTCCGACCGTGGCCAGTCCAGGTCGTTCGTACCATGCAGATCCTCAATAATCGATCTATTTCTTGGATCTCACTCCTAAGGATAGGGGCTGGCTTTCCCCAAGCCTACCTGGCTAATAGATGATGATGATGGGCTTTCTTTTCAGGAATCTGTGCAACCTTCTTTTGAACTCCACTACGTCAGTTGCCTTGACAACATCCTCTGGCAAAAGATTCCATAGCTTCATCGTGTGCCGAGTGAAAAAAAAATACTTCCTACAATTAGTTTTAAATCTGCGGTTGCTAGTTTCATGGGGTGACCCCTACTTATAGGGTCATTTGAAAGGGTAAACATCTGTTCCCTATTTACCTACACTACCCCACTCATCATTTTATAAATCTCCATCATATCCCCTCTCAGTTCTCTCTCTTTTTCAATCTAGTTACTCTTCATCCATAAGGGAGCCTTTCAACATTTGTCCTTTTTATCGTTTGTGTTGCCCTTCTCTGTCCCTTCTCCTTGTCCGCTGTGTCTTTTTTTGAGATGGGGGGTGACCAGACCTGCATACAAGATTCAAGATGCAGTCACACCATGGATCTACACAAAGGCACTACTATAATTGTTCCTTTCCAAATAATTCCTAACCTTCTATTTGCCTTTCCGACCACTGCCTCACACTGAGCAGAGATTTCAAGGTATTGTCCACAAAGACTCGGACGTTCTTTTCCTGGGTGGTGACCTCCTGATGTGGAACCCAGCGACGTGAATCTGTAGTTGGGATTATTTTACCCTGCGTGCATCGCTTTGCACTTGTCCACATTAAATTGCATCTGCCACTTAGATGCCCGGTCTTCTCGCCTCACAGGGTCCTGCTGCAGTTCTTCACAATCTGCCGCTGTTTTCACAAGGGGAAACAATTTTGTGCCATCTACAAATTTGCTCACCTCACTGGTTGTCCCTTTCACCAGGTCATTTACGAATACGAGTATCATATGTGTAACGTAAGAACCTCTTACCGCTCACGTGAACAAATCTGCCACGGAACGTTTTCCTGAAGCTATGCTTTCCCCCCACTTATTTAATTATTTTTTTTCTTTGTAAATTACCACTGTGTCGTGGCACATTAACTTAGCAAAAAAAAAAATAAATTCTAAGACAAGGGGAAAACAAGAAAATAAAGCAACCAAAGACGCCAGAGCAGAGCATAGAGAGCCTTACAGATTCTAACAACTCTGGAATTTGTTACCAGAGGATGTGGTTAGTGCAGTTAGTGTAGCTGGGTTCAAAAAAGCTTTGGATAAGTTCTTGGAGGAGAAGTCCATTAACGGCTATTAATCAAGTTGACTTAGGGAATAGCCACTGCTATTAATTGCATCAGTAGCATGGGTTCTTCTTAGTGTTTGGGTAATTGCCAGGTTCTTGTGGCTTGGCTTGGCCTCTGTTGGAAACAGGATGCTGGGCTTGATGGACCCTTGGTCTGACCCAGCAGGGCAATTTCTTATGTTCTTATGGTAATAAACTATTTTGATTGCAGGCTGCAGTGCAGAGAATTCCCAAAGAGGCTTTTGGGAACCACAGCACTCGCTAACAATCACCTCATTGCTAAATTATTGCTTACATCTAAACCAAGGGGGTCTAGAAAGGCTTAAAAGCCCCTGGTCAACAACATCGTCAGCTAATTACAGTATCATGCTGCTCCATTGAAAGGCAACAGAACCTGCAAAGGCTCCAGTTTTCTGCAGAACCAGCAGGGCCACTACAATTCCGACCAGCCTATGAAAATACTGCGAAGGTACCACTGCGGTCAGCTGAAGCGTTTTCTGGCCTGATCCTCGTTTGATGGTTAGGTCAGAAAGATATTCTGACAGGCCCCTCTCTTAAGAACCTGGTGCCGCAGCCTGTAATTAATAGGCAGGAGCAGTTTAGGGAACATTTTTAGAATTTGTGAGACTGCAGGTTCCGGGATGTGTTTTTTTGCTTTAATGGATCCCAAACCGTATTTAGCAAAAAACTTTGACTTAAGGTAGGGCCATTAGAAAAAGGTATTGTGAACCGCTCCAGTTACATCGCTTCGGGGAAAAAACAGTCCCACGTTCATTGTTTTGATCCTCGGAGCGGCTCCACCTTCCTTTTCACGTTCATCTGGCTTATTTTTTCCCACAGTCTCGTCTTGCCGTTCCATCTTGGTTTCATATTGTCTTCCTCTACTTGCTGCTCCCGTGAATATTTACCTTTTCCCAATCCCTCCCTCCCTCTGATTTTCACTATTTCGTCTTTGCTTTCTCTTACTGCTTTGCATGTTCAGTTTTTCCTGCCTTTATCAGCCTTGGCGGCTTTCACTTGCTTGCTTTGCTTAAGGTCACTTTTACGTTCCCTGTCACTTTCTGCTGTAGGCTGGGCAGCTTCTCTGGACTCCTTTGTGTCTTCCACTTCCTGGGTCCTTTCTACACTTCCATCTTTGGATCCTGTTCCTTTCTTGGCGTCCTGCTTCTTGGATGCTCTTTTGTGTCCTTTTGGCCCATTCTGAAAATAGGAGAAATCAGTAACTTTTTTTGTTTTTAACTCTAATATTTGTTGCTTAAGCATCACAATTTAGTTTTTTTTTCTTGAGTGCACGATGAATTTCGCATTGGCACTAAATTTAAAATTGGTGCAAAATTTGAATAATGCACTCGGAAGAAATCATTCAGCCTAAGCAGTTTTGGATGGATTGCAAGTCGGGTGGCCACATTTCCCGCTTCATGCAGTCTGTCCTTTGCTTAAGCAGTTCTGCAAATTGGCCTGTTTTCCACATGGAAGAGAAATCCCCTGGAATTCCATACGTGATCCATAGGGGTGGATTGAAGATTTTTTTTTAAAAGGGGATTGCGGATGGTGGGGGTGACTCATAATCCTCCTTCTTCCTTTTTTGCTCCTTTTACCCCTCTGTTCGTTTCCTTTTTTTCTTTCCATCTCCCTTCTTCTCTGGTTTCCTCTCTTTTTTTCTCCCTCTGGTACTGCTTCATCTTCCTCTCTAAGTCAGCTTTCCACTTCCTCCTCCTCCTCCTCCTTCACCTGCAATACCTCCTCTCCCACCACAATCTACTTTATATCCCTCTGCTCTCGAATTCCTCTCTCTCCCCCTCCTCTGATTCCTCTCCCCCCTCCCCCCACTTCCTCCTCAGGTTCTCTCTGTAATTCCAGTCCAAGGTTCTCTTCCATCTCCCCCTCCCCCCCCCCATCTCTTTCAGGTAGCTCTCGGTTTGGTGGGACAGAGTACCGAGGGAAGAGTAACGGCAGGCCAATGGGGTGGAAACACGGGAACCAGGCGTCCCCTTAGCTGCTCTTCCTTTGAGGAGGAGGTGTAGTCGCAGAGACTGGGAGTTTGTGCCTTCTGCGTCCCCACACTGCCAGTCCTGCTGCGACTGTCGCCTTAGAAACACGCTAATATTCGATAAGATTTTTAGCTAGGGGGCGGCCTATATTCCTGGGATGTGTTAGTGGCCACTCTAAATTGCAAGTGTTGCCGTATTTGTCGTTAAGTAAAAAAAAATACAAAAATCGTGCACGCAAACTTTGAGAGTTAAAAGAGGCCACAAGCAGTTCTGCGAAATGTTTGTCCGATCCTGAAATATCGTCCCGAGTGAATAATTGTAAGTGCGCAGGGCATCAGGATTACCTTCTGCTGCTGAGTGCAGTACCACCCCCGTGGATATCTAGCAATGCTGTCCATGTACTGCTCAGCCTTCTCCCAGTCCTCCTGCCACCTCTCAACCCGATACTGAGGCTCACACTTCATGAGCCTGTCCAGGATGGCGTGGTTCTCCCGGGATACCCTCAGCAATTCTTGTTCCCGTTTCTCCTTGTTTAAGCTAGTGCAAAAATAAACGAATGTTAACAAAACATGATTCGTCTGGTCTGTTTTTCTTTATTTTTAATTCTCCCTTGAATCTAAGTCAGATCATACCTACTGATCCCCCTTCATCTATAAGGTCTGCTACTCAGTCATAGAAGGCATTTACATCTGTGTGGATATATCGGCTTTTCACAAATCCATGTCAGTCGCGTCTTAGAATTTTCTCACCATTTGGGTGTCTATAAATTGATTGATTTGTTCTGATATCTTTCCAGATATTGATCTGAAGGTATCTGGTCTTTATTTCCTATGGCCCTTCTTTTTATACTTATTGGCTGAATTTTAAGAAAGATTTACATGCATAAAACTAATTCTTATTGATGTAAATGGACTTTTTACAAATTGCCTGGGAGGAGGTGTGTGCAATAAAAGTACATGTGATAGAGATTTTTTTGCGCACTTTTCTGTATACTAGAAAGAGGTTTTGGGGGAGGGTGCAGAGTTGGGGCGGGGAAACATTTACACACATACCTTTAATCTAAAAACATACATGCGTAAATCTGCATGCACACATTTAAGCTGTAGGAGTAAATGTGCGTGCATGCCACTAGGGTTCCGTGCACACCCACTAATTTTCAGAGTGGACTTAGTCTATGCAAGCTATTGTAAACTTATCCTCCCTAAGGTTAGGTATTGTAGGTGCCCATTTCCTGCCTTCTGAGTTTTCACCCATTTTCCATGAGCTCCTGAAGATAAACCCCAATGGCTCTGCAATAACTTGAGCTGTATCTTTACATAACGTTGGGCTTCCCAATGGGAAGAAATTACTTATCTAAGTAAGCTTTAATTTCTTCCTTCTCTATTCTATCAGGATTTCCTATCCCCTTTTTGTTGATCTGTTTTTATTATATGGTCACTGTTGATTTTTTTTTTTGCCAAGACTGAAGTAAAAGTAGATTTCCTCGGTGCAATCCATTATTTCTTTTCCTACCCTATTCATAAAAGGATCTTCACTTTCTTTGCTCTTCTGTTCTTACAATGTTTCCTGTTCCTCCTTCTGTATCTTATTAGGGGCATCTTATTTTGTACCAATTTTGCTTCTACAAGCTTCTGCCGTTCCCTCCTACTCTTCCTTGACCATTCGGTCCTGTTTCCACTGTTTGTGAGATTCAGGTTTCAGCTCTTTGAAGAATTACCTGATTCAGCCAGCATGAACCCTTGTTATGTTTCTTAGCTTGCTTGGGCACTGAAATGGCTTCTCTTGTGTTTTTAGTCTTATTTCCATAAAATAGTTCCACAAAAGTCACATTTCTTGATGTTTATCTTTCTTTTGCTATTAAGCCGCTGCCCCTTCCTTAGAATCTAAAACGTTATTACTTCACTTGCTGAAACAACCTGGTACCCCCCCCCCCCCAATCTGTACACATCTCCTTTCTTCCCTCCTGCTGCATCCGTCCTCTTCCTTGCTATCTGCCTCTAACGTACAGCTTTTCTTTCCGTCCCACAAGGCATCTTCTTTGATGCCCCTTGGTCCCCTGGCTTGCCCTCCAATCCCACAAGCCTTTGCAGACAGAGGATATTGTCCTTGCATAGTTCCCCTTCCACTGCTCAGAGGGACAATGTTACAAGTTCAGAGGGACAATGTTGCAAGTTCAGAGGGACAATGTTACAAGTCAGAGAGACAATGTTGCAAGTTCAGAGGGACAATGTTACAAGTTCAGAGAGACAATGTTACAAGTCAGAGAGACAATGTTGCAAGTTCAGAGGGACAATGTTACAAGTTCAGAGAGACAATGTTACAAGTCAGAGAGACAATGTTACAAGTCAGAGAGACAATGTTGCAAGTTCAGAGGGACAATGTTACAAGTCAGAGAGACAATGTTGCAAGTTCAGAGGGACAATGTTGCAAGTCAGATTGGTTATCAACTTCTTAGAATATATTGGGACACCTGAGGAATGGATTTTCTAATTTGTGTACCAAATAAATTATCCATTCCTCTGGTGTCCCAATATATTCTAAGAAGTTGATAACCAATCTGACTTGCACCATTGTTTTCCCAGGACATGTATTAGTAGTTGAAGGCCCCCCCCCTAACTATCCATCCATACGGTTTGTATGGGTTTATAAGTTGTAAATATATCACATACATTAAGGGCCAGATTTTAAAAGGTCCGGCGATGCGCGTAAAGCCCCGGGACGCGTGTAAGCTCCGGGCCTTGCAAAAAGGGGCAGGGAGGGGGCGGGACATGGGCAGTCCGGGGCAGTCCGGGGTCGGGGCGGGGGTCAGGCTCCCGGCATGGTGGCCATATTTGCCGCTGTGCCGGGGATCACGCGCAGGCAGTCAGCCGGCGCGCGCAACTTGCGCCTGCCCGGAGGCAGGTGCAAAAGGTAAAACAAAGATCGGGGGGGGGGGGGGGGAGGTCAGGCTAGGGGGGAGGGAATGGGGGAAGGCAGCGCGGCTCTGCGCAAGCAAGGTGCACAATTGTGCACCTTGCTTGCGCGTGCCGACCCCCAATTTTATAACAGGCGTGTGCATGTTATAAAATTGGGCGTACATGTGTGCGCGCCGGGTAGCGCGTGAACATGCACGCCGCGCGCGCTCCTTTTAAAATCTACCCCTAAACCTATTGACGTCTATTGGTGGGGTGCAAAAAAAAAAAAAAAAAAGCATTAAATATCCCTGGAATTGGCTGAAATGTCTTTTTTGCAGCATAAGAAAGAAAGCTAAATATTTCCAGACATCTGGCTATGTAGCAACTCAGGAAATAAATGCATGTGTTCCATGACACATCTTTCTGTTGTCAAATGCTTTCTGCAATTTTCATTGAATGACAAAGCAAAAACCGGTGAAGTAATACATTATATGAAGCCTAGAAAAAGTAAACTGAAGCAAAAGAAAAAAAACATGAGTATGGCAAGGCTGAAGAAAAACATTAAAATGCCACGCTCAGCATTTATAATCAGGTAACATAATACATGATGGTAAAAAGACAAGCTGTGTTCCAGGGACGGCCATCTCTGGTCCTCAAGAGCCACAAACAGGCTCCGTTTTCAGGCCCTCCCCCAGGAATGTGCACAAGATAGATTTACATACAGTGCATTCAAACCTTACCTCATGCATATTCCTGGTGGATATCATTCGCATCTCTTGAGGACTGGAGTGGGCCACCCCTGCTGTATGCTATAAAAATGCATGCACCCTCTTGCCAACATTACCTTTTGAACTCATAATCATTTTTGTTATCAGTTCTGCCTTTGGTTCTCATGATACAAGACATCTTTTCCAG
This sequence comes from Rhinatrema bivittatum, assembly GCF_901001135.1. NCBI lineage: Eukaryota > Metazoa > Chordata > Amphibia > Gymnophiona > Rhinatrematidae > Rhinatrema > Rhinatrema bivittatum. The sequence continues at coordinate 352,113,381 of NC_042619.1, forward strand.
CAATAGGCGGTTATCCCTTTCAATGACTGCCAGCCGTTCCTCTTCTAGCTGTTTACAGGGGAAAAGAGAGACAGGGATTTGTTGAATTTTTTCCAAAAGCTACAGGTTTGACATGTTCAGGTTCACTTTTGTTCATTTTCATAGTTTAAATGCTGGCTTTATAAAGTCATCATGATAATTTTGAAGTTAGATATAGCATAGCAAAGTTTCAGATATAGCTTTCCTTTTGCATTCTTTCTTATGTTTTACGAAAAAAAGGAGAACAAGCATGAAATTTATAATAAAGCATTAAATGACAAGCCACATGTTTTGCTATGTATTATAATTAGAAGTTGTGTAATCCTTCTCCTTCCTCCAGGCAGAATCAACTCTTCTTCAATGTGTAGTTTTAAAGTTAATCATGAAAAGCAAATAGCGCAGAATGTGAGAGAGTTGAGTCATCCGAAAGTAAGAGTCCTGGATTTCAGGAATGCCCTCTCTTTTAGCATAAAGTAAGAGGGAGAGAGAGAGAGCAGAATAAAGAGAGTTGGGTCAAGAAAAACAAGCAAATGAAAAGGAGGCATTAATACGAAAAAAAATAATCCCTACATTTTTTCTGTAAGGCAACAGGACAAAGCAAGATGCCCCAGTATGATTCCCCCCAAAAAACAGCAGAAAGGTTATCAGTTAGTAGGTGCAAAAGTTCAAAGAGGGAAGAGAATAGGAGAGAAAATATATGAAAAAGCAAAGGCAGAATAAAGACACAATAGAGGATGAAACAGAAAAGGCAGTAACGTTTATGCGATACACACAAACAAATGGGAACAACGTAGGGGTTGTTTGTATTTACTGCTCCTGCCCTTAGAAACTAAAGTTTCCTTTAAAAGAAAGGAAACCATTAATATAAACTCAGGGGGGTCATTTTCCTACCGTATCGTACGCGAAAAAAGTCCCTTTTCGCGTGCGAACGCTAAAAAGGGGCGGAGTCGGGGCGGCGTCGGCACCGGAAGAGGAGGAGTCGGGACGGCATCGGGGCGGACGCCGCGACGACTTCGCTGGCGGCGATAAGGTAAGCCACATTATCGCCACCAGTAGCACGCCCAACAGCGCCACCTTTCACGGTGGCGCTGTTGGGAGCGAAAGCCGGCAGCGATGACACCGCGGTGGTGCGATCGCTGCTGGCTTTCGCAGGCCCGCCTCCAGTTACCGCCAAATTCAGGGAAGCCCCGCGAAGTTAGAAAATCCAGCCCTCAGTTTGTAAATATATAAAATCTAGTAATAAAAAATGATTGAAGCTGGGTCCCAAGGCTGAGCCTCCGTAGATCGGCCTCTTACAAAAACAAGCTGCACAGTTAGTTATCGGCACTGGCACAGGCCAATCCTTTTTCCAGCTAGAAAGGCAAAGGATCCCGTTTTATTTACAGCTGCAGCCTTTTTTTTTTTTTTGTGAAAGTAGCCCAGATTGATTGATGTAAGAAAAATAAATTGGGCTAGGTAAACAACTGAAATACATGACATTTATTAAACATACTTCCCACAGTCTCAGCTCTGTGGAGCCTTCATCACCTTAACTGAAGGTCTCAATTGGATTGAAACATTGGGAAACCTGTTCCCAGGCTCTACCTGTCACCCTTAAGACTGAATTTTCCATAGATGGCCTGGAACAACATTTTTCGAAACCAAACTCTAAGTGAAATTGTGATGCATACAATATATATATTTTTTTTCCCTGTAAAGGAATACCTTCAGCTTCTTCATCTTCAGATTTAGGTGGCCATAGGTTAGAGGAGTATTGCTGTCCACCACTGGCTTGGCAGCCTGAACCTGCCGCGGAACAGAATAAGTTATCCGTTTGTTGAATATTAAGCTCTTTAAAATGATTCAAGTTAACCACTGCATGGCTCAAAAATTATCTGCAAAACCAAAAGAGCGCAACAATGATTTCCACTCAAAATGACTAATTCTTCCAAAAAGGAAATCAAAATATCTCTCTCTCAATAGCCACTCACAACTTTTCGGCAGAGAAACTCCTTCGTATAATATTTATATAATTTTTGTGTAGTTTTTATGGCCGCATCATCAAGCCTGACAACGTGCCTACCTGATGTTCAAACGGAGGCCGTCCGGTCTTCTAATCATTTGCGGTCACAAGTGTAAGTAGTAATATTTTTAACAGAGCTGAAAAAGTTGGAGCTGAAAAAAGTTTTGCACAATCCATCGAACAACTTTTCCATCACTCCATTTGCCTCCCGGAGTTGTCCAAGTGGAGTGATGGAAAAGTGAGAGCGTGGATGAGATCCTAAGTGTAACCCCCTGAAGCAGATTTGCGATGGAAACATGGCCATGTCGGGGTTCTGAGCGGACACCGAAGATAAGCTTGTTTTTGGTTTTTTGCTCTCTCGATGAATAAGTTTAAAAAAGACGTTATCTGTACGCCACCCGGGTAGGGACCTTCATGGACTGTTTTTTTGGTTTTTTTTTTGTACAATTTGTTTATTGAGTAGGATTGCAGATGTTCATATACAAAGGTAACTGGAAACAACATTTTGCAATAGGTATACAATAAACTCACAAGAAAACCGGAACATGCATTGTTGTGCAACTGCAAGAAGCGCAACATAGAAATAAAAAGACCAACATATTCTGCCCGCTGTGGCTCTTCCAGCCGGCAAGAACATAAAGAATGCCGAGGCACAGACCAGTAAAACAAGAACATTGCATACCAACCTCACCCTCCCTCCCACCCCAGAGCAGCAAGACCACCACAAATCATCATGAAAAAGCATTAGAGGTATCACAGTACAACCAATTCCCAAGTGAAACCAAAAAGAAGAATAACATAAGAAAGGAGGCTCATTGGAATGTCCAAAAGAGAAAAAAAATAAAAAATAAAAAAAAAAGAATCATATACAAGACAGATTATTGAGAACAAGGCTCCGCGCCCTAGGCGTCAAAGTAGAAAGATATAGCTCCCAGCGATCGTAAAAAATGCGTCTCGGGAGATACCATTCTGTATTGATAATATATTTGCACAATAGACAAGTCTGATGTACCAAATTCCGCAATTGGGTTATGGTAGGCGGTTCTGGAGAAATCCACTTCTGTAATATGCATTTTTTGGCAAGCACAATCACCAATCGAAACCACCATTTGACATGTTTAGACCGAAAAGGGATACCCCGACTATCATCCCATAGGAAAACATTAAGATGAAAAGCAAAGGGGATCCTGCATAGAGACACCAAATACCGGTGGACTGCATGCCAAAACAATTGGACAGCAGGACAAGACCAAAATTGATGCCCCAACGTGCTATGGGGAGCGGCACACTTGGGACAACAGCCTGTGCCTACCTGTCCCGATTTACTGGCCTGCGCAGCCGCCATATAGAACCGGTATAAAAATTTGAGTTGAAGCTCCTGAAGAGGGGTCGGTAGGGACAAGGACCGGGCACGTCCAAAACACTGCCTATAATATGCGGGCGTTAACAAAGTGCCCAGTTCCCTATTCCATCCATCAACCTGCACCTGCCAATCAGGAAGAGAGTGGAATTTCCCCAGAAGACGGTACCAAAAGGACAGATGATGTCGAGTCGGGTCATCCATATCCATGAAATCAGAAAGAAGTTCCCAAGCCTGGTCATGAGGGTCCGGTAGGTGCAACGAGTATATATAATGGCGAATTTGCAAATAAGCGTACAAATGGTGGGAAGGGAGACGATACTGGTCCCGTAAGTGTGTAAAAGAATGTACCCGATTGAAATCATCAACCAGATGCACTAACGCCCTAATTCCACGCATGTCCCAGGATGCAAAAATCCGGTCCCGAACACCAGGCGGGAAATCCCCATTGCCTACTAATGGTAAAAAATGAGTGGTAGTACGTGAAAACTGCAATCGCCGGCAAGCCCAGCGCCATGCTATATAAGTCGGTTTTATCAGCACACTGCGCCGAAGAGGGGCAGAAAGCACACTAGGTGTTTTATGCAAAATGTAGGCTAATCGAAGCGGCTGCGTCTGCAAAGTTTCAACCTGTAATGGAGTATAATAAGAGGTATTCATAAGCCAGTCAGCTGCATGGCGGAGCTGACACGCGACATTATAAGACTTAAAGTCTGGTAGCCCCCACCCTCCCTGCTCCCGAGGGAGACAGAGAAGTTTGAGAGCAATACGGGGTTTCTTGCCCCGCCAAAGATGTTTACGCATCTGGGCTTCTAGAAGCCGCAGTTCCCCCGGAGACCAATAGACAGGGAGCAGCTGCATAGCATACAACCATTGAGGAAAAACCATCATTTTGTACAGCGCTATCCTGCCCATCAGTGTCAAGGGTAGAGACTGCCACCGTCGGATCAGGGTATTCGTTTTGTGTAAAATAGTCTTAAAGTTTAATGGTTGCACTAAAATCGGGGACCGTGGTATGAGGATACCTAAATATGGAAGACAATGAGAAGCCTGCGGAATGGGAAAATCATGAGGCAACCAAGGATGAGCAGTAGGTTTGGTAAGCATTACTAAGGACTTCCCCAAATTCAATTTAAAGCCCGCTAGGGAACCGTATAGAGAGATCTCAGACATAAGCGCGTCCCATGAGGTTTGTGAGGAAGCAATATGTACGAGAAGATCATCCGCAAATGCCACTAGTTTATATGGAGCTTGTTCACTGGGCCGAGGGGGAATACCTTGGACTGTTTTTAAGCAAAATAAAAAATGAAAATAAAACAATGGGAAAAAAAATATGATAAATGAATAAATAAAGCAACATGGACTTGAGGGGAACACAGCTTGTCCACATTTTCAAGCTGTGCTCATGAAGGTCCTACATATATATACACAAGTTTAATCAAAAAGTATGTAAGATTATACTGGGGAATACTCTTGTGCTTTTTGGATACTATAAGTTGGCCTGTAACCTGATGTCGGTGAGGGAATGGCTTGGTGGTCAGCCACAATCTACTTGCCTACACTATGAACAAAGATTTGTCGCCCCCTTTGGACACTGCCTTTATGTTACATGCAAGAGGGGGGCCAACTGCCCAACTATATAAGAGAATCACTACTTGTGGACGCTGATAGATTTGCATGGAAGTACATAAGGAATTTATTAAAACTTTCCTGGGAAGTTTCACAACTTCCTTCTCCTAGTGGGCACTGGAAACTTTGGCCCAGGCACCATGTACCGCAGATTTGTGGAGCTTAAGAGATGAAGGAACACGAGATACATTTTGCTTTGTAGATAATGGCACAGAACAAATATGACCCTTCTCATATCTGTTTATCTAATAATTTTTATAGACCGTCGTTCGGGAACCATCACCACGGTTTACAGAGCTTTAAAAACAACAAATAGTGGAAGATAACAGAGTGCAATAATGACAAATAAAATAAAAAGTAATAAAACACAAGAATAATAAAATAGGATAAAAGATAATAAAAGCTTGGTACTTCAGAAGAATGACTTCCTTTACTTCTTGCAACTTAAAAAGTTATATAGACAAATGCTTGAGAAGCGCTGGGGGTAGATATACCTCTCCAAAGATTATGCCATCTTTATAGGAAACGTCGGGTATCCCTGTCAATGCTATGTCAATTTTTAATGTCAATATCAAATTTTGTATGTTTGAACTCCTTGGCTAATGTGTGGAGTACAGACTTAGCAATTGCTCTGACTGATTCTGATGTCGCTTTTATCTCAGTGGCACTGACCAGAATGGCCTAAAGTGTGTCACTGAGGGAGATGCAATATTTTATCAACCTTCGAATTTATTTTTGGCTACTTAAAGCTTTTAAGGCGGGTATCTTGCCCTCAAACGCATGCATTAAATGTAACGAGGAGGCAGCTTCCTTTGGGCACTGCTTAAGGAGCTGCCCTGTTATTCAGGCATTTTGGTTATCTATTAAGACAATAGCTGGATATTCCTACCGCAGTTAGGTCAGCATCTTTTTTGTACTCTTGGCCATGCTGAAAAAGAGGCTGAGATTCGGAAGCCTTTGAAAGTTTTAGTTTTAAAAAAGCAGCCTGGTGGCCAAAAAAAGGAATTTTAAGAGTTTGGTTGGAAAGTACTGGTCCTCAGCTGGAAGTACGGAAATTGAATTATTTTTGTTGGAATTACATTCAGTGGATTGCTCACGAGCTAACTCACAGGCCGATACAGTAAAAATTGTGGGAGAGAGAGCCCATTCTCCCGGCGCGCGCACAGGCCACTCTCCTGTGCGCGCGATTCAGAAAAATAATTTATTCAAATTAGGGCCTGCGGTAAAAAGAGGCGCTAGGGACACTAGTGCGTCCCTAGCGCCTCTTTTTTGACAGGAGCGGCGGCTGTCAGCGGGTTTGACAGCAGACGCTCAATCTTGCTGGCGTCGGTTCTCTGTGGCCACAGGTTTGGAAACTGGACGCCAGTAAAATTGAGCGTCCAGTTTTCAACCCGCGAGCCGCAGGCTGATTTTAAATTTATTTTTTTTAAATTTTTAACTTTTTTTTTTTTTTAACTTTTGGGACCTCCGTCTTAATATCGCCATGATATTAAGTCGGAGGGTGCACAGAAAAGCAGTTTTTACTGCTTTTCTGTACACTTTCCCGGAGCCGGCAGAAATTAACGCCAGCCTTTGGGTAGGCGCTAATTTCTGAAAGTAAAATGTGCGGCTTGGCTGCACATTTTACTTTCTGTATCGCGCGGGAATAACTAATAGGGCCATCAACATGCATTTGCTGAATAAGGGCCATCAACATGCATTTACTGATAAGGGGTAAAGTTAGCGTGTCGAAAATGCGCGTCCAAACGCGGGTTAACAGTGCGCTCCTCTGGAGCGCACTGTACTGTATGGGCTTGTCAGTTAAAAGCTTCAGGGCAGTTTGGAGGCAGCTATCTCCTATTATTCCAGCTGAAGTGTGATCTAGCATCCTATAAGAAGCGATAACCAATTCCTGCAACAGCACAAATAACCGAAAGGTTTGTGGTTCACTCTTGGTGTCAATTGGCTTGGGGGGGGGGGGGGTGGGGGGGGGGGGGGGGGGGGGCTGGGTGGGAGGGAACTTGTCGATGGAAGAACGCTGCAAACCGTGTTGGTATAGTGGCTAGTGTTATATTTGGGCATCGCTACCGCCTGGTTTACAGATGCATTTCCTATTTGCGGTTGTTGTTTACGGATTATGTTGTATTGTGACAATCAATAAAAATGATGAAATATAAAATAGTTGCCCAGCCAACTGTTTATTTCATGGCATGCTGTTATTACAGGTGGCCTGAAGAACTTCACCGTGACTAAATAAACGCAATCCAAGGGTGTATGAATACGTACCTGGGCCACGGCGTTACTTGGCCCTGGATCTATGATGCTGTGTAGGTACAGCCAATCCCTCAATGCATTGCTTATGTAACAAGTTAATAGACTTTTTTTTTTTTTTTGGCAATGCAGAAGGGCCTGCTGGGACATAGAAATCCATAAATCCCTCTGCAACTTAAGGAAAGCATCAATTAAAAGCAGTGGTGAAAAATGCCTGAGATACAGGGGTGGCAGGCAAGCAAATCCCTACTTGATTCATAAAAGAAAAAGCTGCAGACATCCATGGGTGGAATCCGAGGGAATTACTCGGTAAATAATTTAAGAGGCAGTAAAAGCACGGGCAGGGCCAGGTAATCGCCTAGGACACAGCGGTTTGGGAGATGGCACCCGGGGGCCTTTCCCTGTGCAGGAGCACACACGGCTCTGCCCAAGATGACTCTGGGTCACCAAGATAGTCCTCTGCTTCCTGCTTCAGTCCCTCCCCTCCCGGTTAGTGTGCAGGGAACAGGAGGTGAGGGGGTGAGGCTGGACTTCACCTCACCCAAATAAATTAATATTGTGGTTGGGTCTTTTATGATGGAAACGCCACTGTGATTATATGATTTTAACTTTTAAACCTCTCAAATCACATTACTATCTTCTTTATCAGTGGTGTATTCCATTCAGATGGTTTTATCTTCTAAACCGGCAATGGCAGCGGACAGCCGGGATAGTTTCTGAATAAAACGTATACGCTATAAGGTTTATTCCATGCTGTTCACGATAGCGTGATACTGAAGCGTTAGTTGAGCGCCTGAAACATGACTCCATTTTAAAGATTGGGAATTTCAACTTATAATAAGGTATATAGAAGGTTTATTATACAGAGAGGGTTTGGATACTCAATTTGGTGGAATTCCATGAACATTTTGGATACAAATTTTGCGATTTTATACATTTGTAGGTGTGATCCTAGGGTGCCCAAAGACCCCGAAGAAAATACATGGTTGATACACGTGGAGGCTGGCTTTTTTTATTTCACAGAAAGATAACAAAGTTGCTATTTCAGTGTGGGAGCATCTAAGGACGATACCAGACTAAAATAAATATGTTAATTTAAATAGCATCAAAATTTAAGTATTTAAACAAATTGGGAGAAGGTGGTTTAAACAAATTTGTTTATGAATTTATTTATTTATTTTATTTATTTATTTATTTATTTAACATCTCTTCTATACCGATGTCCATTTGCACATCGCATCGGTTTACAATAAAACGAAAACTTTTGGGCGGAGCCCTTACATATAACAGATAAATTAGTGAACTAGGAATAATATAATTAACTTTTGGGAGGAGCCCTTACAAATAACAAACATCAATGGGTAGATGCAATGAACTGTAACTATAACTGTAACTATAACTATACATATACATATAAAGCATACATATACATATAAAGCACCTCTAAGCTCGTAACCTTACGCTTATGGTATCACTGGTTTATCTCCGGCCTTACCTTCCTTCCAGCTTGCTTGCAAGCTTCCAAGTTCTCTCTCCCTGTTGATTGTAACTTTGACTTATTCCTACCTATTGTTTATCTTTCGCTCATTTGAATTTGTTACTCCTTTTATACCCTTGTTAAATGTAAACCGATCCGATATGGTTATTCACTATGAAGGTCGGTATATAAAAACTGTTAAATAAATAAAAATAAAATATATACATGATGGTGCACAGTACAAAATCAGCAGGCATAAGGCGTTCATAACACTTGTATTCGGGAGTTTGTTGTTCATACAAAATAACGGGAGCCATTGAGCCAGAGTGAATTGAGTGCGCTTTTTCTGATCCACTCCTTTATGATCAGGTAGGAGTGGGTTCAGTATAAAGTTTTTCATCATACATATTTTATATGAATTTATAAAATGAACCATTTAATACATCTTATCAATAGTTCATAAAGATTTTAATACTTAATATATGTTTAATGTTAAAAGGAAGATTTGACAATGCTATGTAAGTTGTGGGTATATTACATGTTTCAAATATGTGGGCTTGTAATATGGGGAGTGTAGTTCATCTCAACATTGTTTTATGTATTATACAAACATTAGGTGGAAGTGATAATTTCCTGTTGATGT